>NC_036642.1:3802997-3838777 GCF_002806865.2 Cucurbita pepo subsp. pepo
TAGAATTATTTTGTCTTCTTCCTCTGTTTCTGGCAAATCAGTGTAAACTAATCCGGTGTCATGCGCATGGATAAGTTTATAGGCATTTTTGTTTCCATTTTTCTAATTTATAATATTGTATTTTTAAAAGTTGACGTAAAACATTAAAAANATTGGTTATATAGGTACTGGAGGCTACAGAATAATTATAATTAAAAATGATTAAAAATGACGACTGACTTAACTTTCTTTGGATGAATTAAACTATAAATATTAATGGATATATTAAATAAATAAAAAACTAAAATATTTAAAAAATACTTTAAATCTGTCTCTATTGTCAACACGTGATTTTTTGAATGAAAAAACTGCACAATTATTAACACCAAGAAGAGAAGAAAAGGAAAGATCTCCATGCAATCCATACATATCTATATATTAAGCAAGAAGCAGAAACACATAATCTTCCAAATGAAGAATTTAAAGCAACAACACTCTTAAAACATACATATATATATATATATATATATTATAGTAAGGCGGTAATGGATGTGCAGTTTCAGTTGCATATCACATACTTACATGCGTCAAGTTCAAAGGCAGTAACAGCAAGCAGCGCAAAGGCCATGGCGCATACGTAAACTTTCATCTCCCCACCACTCAATGAATCATCGTTAAGCGCCCTCTCCTTGTTCAGCTCCCCCATCTGCCGGCAGACAGTAGCATGGTCCTGGCAGATCATGTGGAGGCGCTTGTGAGTGCGGTACAACATTATGAGAGCCTCCAGGACGTTGAGAAGGAGTAGCAAGGAAGAGGAAAGGCTCAAACCCAATACCATTGGCCATTGAACGCAGTGGAGGGTGGTGGAGGAAGTAGAGGAGAGAGCAAAGTAGAAGAAGCGCAGCCAGGCAAGGTAGGCCATGGTCCTGTAATTGGCTCTGCTCTCGTAGTAACCTACCCTTTGTTGCTGATTTTGAGCCACAGACTCCAAATCCCTTTTCATCGCTTCAAGCTCCATCATCGTGAGAATTGGAACAATCAACCAATTCTTCAATCAACACGATCAAAACTGTTGTTGAATAAAGATTTTGTAGACATGGGGTTTTTATAGACGATCAAAAGTGCTTGATGACATCTTTTTTTCCCTTTTGTTTTTTTATTTATTTATTATTTTCAGTGCTTTCCCGGATTTTTTTTTTTTTTTTTTTAATTATACAAAATTTGGAACAATCAACCAATTCTTGTATTCGGATCTAGGGTGAACTGGCGATCCGGAGACTCAAAAAAGTACCCAATGTAATTCCACTTCCACATTTTTCAATTGGCACAAGTATATTTTTTTTTAAAAATAATTAATTTAATATGAGGTTGAATTTTGTGTTACATAATTTTTTATATAATACTTTTATAATATGAGTGCTTTAACTCAAAAGTTGTACATTCGGATTGGTTGGCAAATAAATTGAAAATTAAAATATTTACAAAGCCATCTATTATCAACCATACCAATCCAAAACACAATTCAATGGGAAGTTACTAAGAAATGGGTATTTCACAGCCGCCCAACTGGACCGAAGAAATCCATCAAACCGAGTAGAAAACCAAGAAAACCTCACTAAATCACAAAGCTTGAACATAATCTCAGAGATTATGAGTAAGTAGAACATGCATGATAGTAGCTTGTATTCATTCAATCAGGCTTCATTTCCTTTACTTTATATAAGAATTTAGAAGACAAAGAAATACTGAAACTTACAAAACCTTCATACCTGCAGAGGGACACACTATCCAACTTCAACTTACAGCCAACAGCAACAACTATGGCATGAGCTCCTTAGCATCCTCTAAACCTCCTTTATCATATGGCTTTTGAACTTTATTCCATAATTCACAAAATGCCTTTGTCCTGTAATAAATGCCGAGTTCACAAAATCAGATGATATGATATGATATGCTCTCTAATTTCTATTTTCCAATGTTCAATGTCATGCAAACACTAACATTTTGAAGTTCCAAATTGAAGTATAGGATTTAAGGCAACAAAACCCAGCTAAACCAAATTAAACACAAAGATTTCATTGAAGCCATTAAAGCCAGCAAGAGAAAACAGGTTGCAAATTTTCGATCAACTAACTATTTGGAAGTTAATGAAGTATCCTCCCCGCAAAATTTGGAAATTTTCCTTTAACTTGAACCCATCTCAACTGATAGGCCACTAGTTATTCATGTGACCAAAGAAAGAGAGTTAAGGGGAGGAATATACTAAGGATTGTTGGGAGAGGAGTCTGGGTTGATCATGAGTTTATAAGCAAGGAATACTATCTCCATTGGTAGGAGGCCTTTTGGAGAAACCAAAAGCAAAGCCATGAGAGCTTATGCTCAAAGTGGACAATATCATAACATTGTAGAGAGTCGTCGTATCTAACAAAGTACCCAGAGCATGTACAAGTTAACTAGTTGGGGAGAGTACAAGTTAACTAGTTGGGGAGAGTACAAGTTAACTAGATGAATGAGCCGAGTGAGGAAGCAAGCCATGAAGCAAGAATATAAGTAGATGGGAGAAGAACAAAGTAGCACTAACAATGACACAATTTATAAACTTAATCACATTCCATTATTTATGTCTCTTCCTATATGTTGATAATATGCTCAAAGCAATTAAAGATTTAGGAGTTGTCTTCAACTCAAAAGAGAAACTTAAAAATGAGTTTGATAGGAAAAGATGCAAACAAACTACCCCACATATAAATTGAATGTCTATACCATTCAGGATGCAAACACTTGATGCAAACACTTAGTGAGCTGATACTTCATTAATATCATATTTCATACTTCCAACTACTTGATTCACACAAATAGATAATGGGACAGAGTTCCTTATTCCAAACTAGTTCGAGTCTACCAAATATATTATGGCACGTATTTCTACCGATGTATTTTATGCAATTACTGCAATTGACATACATATGGCTAACCTTCTCGTAGCAAAGTTGGAATTATGAGTTACGTATAAGCTAACAAGTGATCGATACGTCTCTAACAAATGTTGGACCCATATTGACTTCGTGCAGCTAGTAACTTTTTAACATATATCTATTGAGTTAACAAGTATCTGCTCATGTCCAACAAGTGTCCAAGTGTGGAACGCTGGACACGTTAGCTGAACTAAAGTGTCCATGCTTCTTAAGTACTATCTTTCTTACAAAGGATTGTGTGTATTATGAAATGCAGGACAGAGCACACAGATGTACTATTTTGGACATGATGTTGTTAGCAGTTGTGATGATATTGTTAGGAGCAAAATTAGGATAACTCAGCTAACATGAAGACTAAAATCTATTTCATCAAATAATTTAATTGCTTCCTTTTGATTGGTTTTTGCAATGTCTAAGCTACTCTAAAATTTGGAGAAGATAATGGATGTTATTTCAAAACTTGGTGTTAGCTTGCTTTGATAAAGGTTGTTTTACACTTTTCCCACATCGATATTGAATTCTTTTGCAACTAACTAGCATAGCTGAGTCCAAATTTATTTTTCTGTAGCTTACACTCAACTCTTGTAAGAAATGAATATAGATGAACAAAAAGGCAGAAACAAGCTAGGGGAAACACACACTACTTCATACAGCACAAATCTTTGAACTCAAAGTACAATTATTAAGAGCAAGAAGAGAAGAAAGGGAAAGAGCTCCGTGCAATGCGTACATGTCTGCCTATTTTTAGCTCCCAACATATTAAGTAAGAAGCAGAAACACAAGCAGCCCATCACAACTGATTATAAGATCAAAATACATAATCTCGAGAATGAAGAATTTAAAGCTACAACACTCTTAAAAATATATAGTAAGGCGGCAAAGGATGTGCAATTTCAGTTGCACACCACATACTTACAGGCATAGAGTTGAAAAGCGGTAACAGCAAACAGAGCATGTGTAGACTTTGATCTCCCCACCACTGAATGAATCATTGTGAAGCGCCCTGACCTGGTGGAACCTGACATTGAACTCGACCCCATCGGTGGATGCTCCAGCCTCACCATCTTGGTTGGTGGACTCCAAAATCCGTTGACAGAGATGAGTATGTCGGTTGCAAATTGTGTGGAGCAGGTTGTGAGTCCGGTACAATTTGATGAAAGGCGGCAGTAAAATCAAGAAATAAAGGGATGAAGAGGAAAGACTCAAACCCAAAACCATTGCCCAATGAACACAGTGGAGGGTAGAGGAGGAATTAGAGGAGACAGCAGAGTAGAAGAAGCGCAGCCAGGCCAGGTAGCCCAGAGTTGTGTAAATGGCTCTACTCTCGTAGTAACGCACCCTTTGTTGTTGCTTTTCAGCTAGATACTCCAAATCCCTCCTCACCTCTTCAAGCTCCATCCCTGAATTGAAACACTCCATCAATTCTAAATATAATTATCAATCTTTAATCCTTCTCAAATTTATGTATATTAAGTTCATTATTCCATTAATTAGTAGCTATTTTTAGGGTTTTTTTTTATTTTTTTATAATCGGATTGTTCTGTTTCGTCCCATGAGTAATGGGTTCCTCCGCTATTTTCGGATTCTGATTGATCCGGCGCTTCACCAATGTCGGCTGCAACAAACCCTTGTTGCCATTCTCTCTTCTTTCGCTCTGCTCCTCCCAATTCCAGGTTTTCGATTAGGGTTCATTTAAACCCTCTGCTCCCCAGTTGTCCTCTCAATTCAACCATCCATTGCGTCAGTACTCTCTCCCGACGCCGCACAAATGTAAGCTCTCACTTCTCTCTTTCTCTCCACCCATAACAGAAACCAGGATTTATGATGTATGATTATTGGGTGTCTATTGATTTTGAAGCTTTTTCTCAACTTATGCGTTGCATTAATTCAAGTGGTAGTTCGGTTCGAATATGATTCTTATGGAGGGCTATTCCTTCTTCGAAGTCAGCCAATCCAGTGAGACAAGGAGAGATTGGGTGTCTAGTTTATACAAGGTAAATATATGTTCACATCATTTGAATCACTTTATACTCTTTCAATTTTAGAGGATTTTATTTCTTGTCTCTCCTAAACAGTAGCTCTGTATCCTGTTTACTTAAATCCCGAGTGAAGTATATGTGTTTATGTTATGTATGAATGAAATAGGGAATGCAAAACTTAATGAAAGAAAATTGGATGAGGTAATAAAATAAGGACCAAGTATACTCATTCTCATCTTTTCATTTAGTTGATCAAATTTGGAAATAAGCTATAATTCTCAGAACAGTTGACTAAATAACATGGCCAAGAAAACAGGCTGATGAGTGTGTTGGGTATGGCTCTTTTGAGTTATTTTGTATTCTTTATTTTAGTTTGGTAACATTTTTTTCTTTCCAGATTTTCTTTAGCAGTTTAGTGTTGTAGATATTCTAGTTTACTATGCATCATCACGTTCAACAAGAGCAACTTGTCTATTTTATTATCTATAGTAATAACATTCAAAAAGTTGGTCGTGGTGTGGGAATTAGTGGTTTTGCTTGAAAAATAGTCTCATAAATGGGATAACCGCACTTGGTTGCGAGTAGTATTTTGTAGATTTCTTACTGGTTGGGGAGGAGAACAAAACACCATTTATAAGGGGGTGGAAACCTTCCCCTAGCAGACGCGTTTTAAAGCTTTGAGGAGAAGTTCGAAAGGGAAAGCGCAAAGAGGACAATATCTGCTAGCGGTGGGCCTGGGTCGTTACATATGCATCCTGGAATTATCTGGAATACTTTCTGTCATTAAGTAATATTATATGAAACTGCTAACACTAGAGTTATCTTTTTCCAGGGAGGACAGCAACCAAGCGAGGAGGTTGGAACCTATGGGGGTTGGTAAAGTGCCTTCCGATGATGTTCACTTGAATGACTTCACAGAAGTTGAAGGTATGGATGATGGGCTTGCAGATTCGGAAGGTGAAATGGATTCTAATGTGTTGTATCGTGCAACTGCTACAACTGGAAGAAAGTTTAGGATGGTTGTGATTGAGATGGAAATGGCCAGGTTTGTTCTCTTTGTATTTGCTTTACTTTGAACACCGATTAAATATGATATGCACTTTATAAATTTAGAGAATCTCAAATTGCAACACCAACTATCTGTACAACGATCATATTATTACGTGATCTCATTTCTATTTCAGGGGCATAGCAACAAGTAGTTAGAGGCGTAGAGTTCAAAGGCAGTAACAGCAAGCAGTGCAATGGCGATGGCGCATACGTAAACTTTGATCTCCCCACCACTGAATGCATCATTGTGAAGCGCCCTCACCTCATCAGTGGGAGCTCCAGCCTCAGCATCTTGCTTCCTGGCCTTCAAGATCCGTCGACAGATATGAGCATGTTCCTCGCAGAGCATGCCCAGCCGCTTGTGAGTGCGGCACAACATTATGAAAACCTTCAGGATGTTCAAAAGGAAGACCAACGAACAGGAAAGACTCAAACCCGAAACCCTCCACCAATTAACGCTCTCGAGGGGCGACGAAGTGCGAGAGACAGCAAGGAAGAAGAAGCGCTGCCACATGAGATAGCTCACAATCAACACACTGGCTCTGTTCTGATAGTGAAGCACCCTCTGTTCTTCCTTGTCAGCAACAGCCTTCAACACCTCTGTTTTAGTCCTCAGCGCTTCAGGCTCCATGGCCATTAGAGCTTTTGTCCTTAAACTAAATTCTTAGTTTCCTGAATTTGCTGTGGTGTTAGGCTTTTATACACATGCACAGTTCAAAAGGAGAGAACAATATTTCAAAGTATGATCATACACGACTCCATCTTCATTTGATGAGTTAAAAACTTCTATAGTGACTTAATTGGTGTAGAAATAAAAATCTATAAGTGGTCTAGTCATAGAGTCTAATTATTTTGTTATAAAATTAAGAGTATTCGTATTTAGATTCATTAATATATATATATATATATATATATATATATATATATGATTCTAGTTGACCAAACTTTTGAAGAAAGTAACTCTTAGAACAATGGATTAAATAAGATGACCCCAAAAAGTTTAGATTACTGAGTTTCCTCATTAAATTTGAAAATAAAACAAATTAATGTTTTATTGGGTAAAGTGTTTTATTACGTAGTCATTTTAACACAAAATTGAAATTTATAAATTTATTAACTTATTGATTTAATTTTTTAAAGGTTCATTTTGAAAGTTTATGAATACTTTTTAATAGAAATACTTTTTTTTTTTTATAGTTTAAAGATATTATTAGAAATTTTATTATTTTTAAATGGAAAATAAGAATGCCGGCGTTTGAAGTCGATTTGTTTTATGACGTCATAAGTGGAAAAATCTGATGACACGGACGTGAGTCAGCTTCCCATCAACTCTCCCCTCAAGTTTTTGTTTTCCATCTTTTTAATTAAAAAAACAAAAAAAAAACATATTGTTTTAGTTCCCATAATAAGTTAAAAGTGCAGATGCCATACATAAACTCTCCCCACGAGTTTTGGTGCTCATTTCAAATGTTTATGGACTCGAAAAGAAATTCCAAATAGGACAATATCTGTTAGCGATGAGCTTGGATCGTTACAAATGGTATTAGAGTAAAAAATCTAGCGATGTACCAGCAATGAGGTTGACCCGAGGTGGTGTGCTAGTAAAGACGCTGGCTTCGAAGGGGGTGGATTGAGGGGTCTCACATTGATTGGAGAAGAGAACGAGTGTTAGCAAGGACGCTGGAGATCCCACATCGATTGGGAAAGAGAACGAAACCTTCTTTATAAGGTGTGGAAACCTCTCCTAACAGACGATTTAGTGATTAGGAGCAGAGAGAGAGAGAGAGAGCTTGTTGCACTTTTCCTTTTGTTTGATCGGGGTATCATCTTCCAAGAAGCAAGCTCCCTCTATTAAGTGGTAGTTGAAAAGGCAAGTCGCGAAAAAATAAAAACGCTCTAATTATTTATTTGAGTAGAGAGGTTTTACTTTTGTCCTAACTGATCCTTAGGCTTTGTAAAGAGACAATTTAGTGAAAGGGCGTCTTCAAACGAAAGCCAACAATTTACAAGTTAGAAGAATATTTACCTAAAATCTCTTTATGGGGGAAAAATATTTAATTTTGAATATAGTTTCTATTTAGTCCTTAAATTTGAAATAATTACATTTTTACCCCAAAATATAATTTAATTACTTGAACCAAAAAGAAAGATTATCTTATTAATGTCTATTTAGTACCAATATATTCCTAGATTTCTAAACTTTGTCCCTAATTATTTCAAATTTTATATATAACCACAATAAAAATTAGTGTTATAAAGTTAAATATATACATAAAAATAAAGATATAGCGGTCGATCATAATTCGAAAACTATATATACTCAAAGCACTTATTATGGGATGCACGAGGAGGATCGAGGATTAAGGTATAATAGTCTGCACAATTGACTAAATAACATGGTAGAGCTAAAACTGGCGTCAGTATGGATAATGAACTTTCAGATTCATAAGGCGAAATGGTTTATAATGTGTATCGTACAAGTGCTACAGCGGGAAGAAAGTTTTAAGATGGTTGTGATTGAGATGGGAATGGCAAGGTTTGTGATCTTTGGACTTGTTTTACTTTGAACACCAATTAAATATGATATGCATTTTATAAATTTAGAGAATCTCAAATTGAAACACCATATATTACAACAACATTATCATTAAATATATATAATAGGCTTGAAAATATTTTAAAAACTGGGTCCCACGAGGAGACGTGGAATTAAAAATTATTTTTCTTTTTAGTTCCCACGTTAAGTCAAGTCAAGAGTGGTACCCGCCGCCATATAATAACTCCATTTAGAAAAAAATATAATGTCTATAGTTCTTAGGTACACATATATACCATATGATTTTGTACTTGATATTTGAAAATATTTACTAAAACTACCGAGAATTAAATAAATTACAGTAAATCGAATATAAGATATTTGTCTATAATAAACCGTTAAATATGATAACTATATAAATTCTAATAAAAAATTAAACATCAAGATGTATAAGATCTCAGTCGAACATGAAGGAAGAAGAAGCTGAGGGAAAGAAAAAGAATCTAGGAACTATTTGAGGAGTTTTGACCATTTGTGGAATCGTATGAGGATGCAAACCCAAGTAAAAAGTGTCATGTTTACCAAGTAAGTGACACTTCAAACCTTGGATTTAGTTATGCTCATAGTATATATGAAATTATGATACATGAAGTGAGTTGGTTTAATGTAGGTAAGAGTACGTTAAACGTTATGATACACGTTTATCGAAGAACGAATTGTTGAGTTACGATATGACTGAAATTAAGAGCATGCCTTTAGTATGATATAAAGCATGTTATGGGAACCCAATTATATATGTTTGATATATGTTTGAGCATAAAATGAGTTGATATGTCACAAGTTGAATGTGATTATGTATGTTTACTTAAAACGCGTACACACTATGTTATGAACTGATATTCATGACTAGGTATCCATGTTTAGATCACTATGGTATGTCTCTATGTCATATGCTTGTATCTAAAGAATTCAAAGAGAAGTCAGAAACATTTTTTTGCGAAGGTGTCACCAACCAAAAAATGAGAAGGTACATATTGTGTACAAGGTTGCCAGCGACAACAAATTCCCGAAGGAAATGATAATCTTAACATAACGAAGAATACTTTGACAACAAGAAATTGATAATATACATGTAAAAATTGATAGCATGGACAATATCTAGGTGCATAACGTTCAAGTACTGAAGGGCATCAACAAGAAATCGTTAGAGAGTAGAATCAAAGAATGGAGAAGCATGAACAGTAAGGTGTTGAGAAACAATTATGGGGTGTGGATCAGAATTTAAAGCAACAACACACATGTATATATATATAGTAAGGCGGCAATGGATGTGCAATGTCAGTTGCATAGCACATACTTACAGGCGTCAAGTTCAAAGGCAGTAACAGCAAGCAGCGCAATGGCAATGGCGCATACGTAAACTTTCATCTCCCCATCACTATGCTATCTATTGAAATGGAGAAGGACATAGCTCTATCAACCATGTTGCCCTAATACAAAGTGAAATAGAATTTTATCGCAACCGTTCCAAAAATTCAGTGAAGTTTATCAAATTACTTCAAATCACAAAGCTTTAACTATTGAGTGTACATCAGTACAGGATGTTATTATGTGATGTCCCACATTCGTTGGCGAGGAGAACAAAACATCATTTATAAGGGTGTGGAAACCTTCCCCTATCAAACCGTTTTAAATTTCCTCACTATGCTCTTTCATCTAGTTTCAATTGGTCTCCCAAATTTGTTAACGTGTACATGCTCTGAGTACTCTATTAGATACCACAACTCTCCACAATTGTATGATATTGTCCACTTTAAGCATAAGATATTGTGACTTTGTTTTTGGTTTCCCCAAAAGGCCTCATACTGATGGAGACATATTTCTTGTTTATAAACCTCAAGATCAACCCCTTAATTAGCTACTCTCTAACAATTCTCAACAATCCTCCCCTCGAGTAAAGTACACCATAGAGCCTCCCCTGAGGTCTATGGAGCCCTTGAACAACCCCCCTAAATCCAGACTCGACTTGACTCTTTCTTTGGAGCCTTCGAACAAAGTACACCCTTTGTTTAACACTTGAGTCACTTTTGACTCACCTTCGAGGTTCACAACTTCTTTGTTCGACATTTGAGGATTCTATTGACATGACTAAGTTAAGGGCATGACTCTAATACCATGTTAGAAATCACGACTATACACAATGGTATGAAATTGTCCACTTTGAGCATCAGCTCTCATGATTTTGCTTTTGTTTTCCCAAAAGACCTCATACCACTCATACCAATGGTGATGTATTTCCTTACTTATAAACCCATGATCAACCCCTTAATTAGCCGATGTGAGACTCCTCTTCCTATATGGTGATAATTAAAGATTTAGGAGTTATCTAAAACTCGAAAGGAAGATAATTAAAGATTTAGGAGTTATCTAAAACTCGAAAGAGAGACATAAAGAGGAGTTTGATGGGAAAAGATGCAAACAAACTACCCACATACAAATTGATAGATATAGACATTCAAGATGGAAAGTGCTGAGTGAGCTGATACTTCATTAAGACCATATTTCATACTTTCAACTACTTGATTCACACGAATAGATAGTGAGACAGAGTTCTTCATTCCAAAATATTTCATACTTTCAACTACTTGATTCACACGAATAGATAGTGAGACAGAGTTCTTCATTCCAAAATAGTTTGAGTCTACCAGGTATGTTGTGGCATGTATTTATACAGATGTATTTTATGCAATTACTGCAATTGACATACATATGACTAATCTTCTTGTAGTAAAGATGGAATTATGAGTTACGTAGAACCTAACAAGTGATCGATACGTGTCTAATAAATGTTGGAACTATATTGACTTCGTGCATACAGTAACTTTTTAAGATATATCTATTGAGCTAACTAGTGTCTGCTCATGTCCAACAAGTGTCCAAGTGTGGAACGCTGGAGACGTTAGCTGAAACTAAAGTGTCCATGCTTCTTAGGTACTATCTTTCTTACAAAGGCTCATGTGTATTATGAAAGGCAGGACAGAGCACACATATGTACAATATGATTTTGTACATGATGTTGTTAACAGTTGTGATGATACTGTTAGGAGCAAAATTGGGATAACTCAGCTAACATGAAGACCAAAATCTATTTCATCGGCTAATTTAATTGCTTCCATTTGATTGGTTTTTGCAATTTCTGAACTACTCTAAAAGCTGGAGAAGATAATGGATGTTACTTTAAAACTTGGTGTCATAACGTGACCTTACCTTGCTTTGATAAAGACTGTTTTACACTTTTCCCACAGCGATACTGAATTCTTTTGGAACTAACTAACATAGCTTAGTTCAAATTTATTTTTCTGTGCTTACACTCAACTTTTGTAAGAGATGAATATAGATGAACAAAAAGCAGAAACAGGATAGGGGAAACACACACAATTTCATACAGCAGAAATCATATAACTCAAGTACAATTATTAAGAACAAGAAGAGAAGAAAAGGGAAAGAACATATTAAGTAAGAAGCAGAAACACAAGCAGCCCCATCATAACTGATTATAAGATCAAAATACATAATCTGAATTTAAAGCTACAACACTCTTAAACATATGTATAGTAAGGCGGCAAAGGATGTGCAATTTCAGTTGCATAGCAAATACTTACAGGGGTAGAGTTCAAAGGCAGTAACAGCGAACAGAGCAAAGGCGATGGCGCATCCGTACACTTTGATCTCCCCACCACTGAATGAATCATCGGTAAGCGCCCTGACCTGGACCCCGAAATCGAACCCGACCCCATCATTCAAAGCTCCAGCCTGACCATTTTGGTTCATGGCCTCCCAGATCCGTTGACAGATATGAGTATGTTGGTTGCAAATTGTGTGGAGCAGGTTGTGAATCCGGTACAACTTGATGAAAGCCGGAAGTAAGATGAGGAAGTAAAGGAATGAAGAGGAAAGACTCAGATCCAAAACCATGGGCCAATGAAAGCAGTGGAGGGTGGAGGAAGCAGGGGAGACAGCGAAGTAGAAGAAGCGCAGCCAAGCCAGGTAGGCCAGAGTCGTGCAAGTGGCTCTGCTCTTGTAGTAACGCACATTTTCCGCAAAAGTGACTCGAAATCCCTCCTCACCCATTGAAGCTTCATCTATGAATTGAAACACTCCATCAATTCATATAATTTCTCTCACCATCTCTGTTCCTACATACTATTAGTTTATAAATTTTTTAATTAAAAATGTTAATACATCTTTATATATTCTTTTTACTTAGGACCAATAATTTGAATAGTTTTGATTGGTTAGCAAATAAATTGAAAATTAAAATATTTACAAAACCATTCATCACATTTTATGTAGATGCTTTAACCAAAACGACTCAAGGCAATTATTATGGGAGGCACGAGAATCGAGGACCAAATTTTTTAATATTTTAAGTCATTTTAATTTAAACATTAATTAAATATGATATGCACTTCATAAATTCTCTTGTGGAATTAAAATTTCTTTATTTTCTTTTTCTTTTTTACTTTCCAGGTTAAGTCAAGTCAATGCCTGCCGCGGTACTCGGATAAGCCTGGTTGGCTTTCTAAGGACATAATTCAAATACAACAAAATTTATAAGTTTTTTTTTTTTTTTTTTTTTTTTTTTATAAATAATAGCTCAATTTAGAAAAATATATATAATAAGGAGAAGCACATAGACCGCTATNACAAATACAAAATTTAGTTTTTATTTTTTATTTATACTTACGAAGACTTTAGCTTGTGACCTTATCTTAGTTACTTCATGTTTTCCTAATAAAAAAAACGTTGAATTTAAGAATATTTTAAGCCATTTTAATTCAAAAATTAAAGNTGTTGAGGATTGTTGAGAGAGGAGTCACAAGTTAGCTAATTAAGAAATCTATAAACATGTAATTTTTTTTTATTTATTTATTATTATTATGATATGTGTTCGGTTTGCATTTAAATTTTATTTCACTTTGGTACTTAAAAAGTTCATTATTCCAAATAATAATAATGTTATTAATATTATAATTTAATTTTCTTTTTCTTCTACTCCATGGTTTTTAGTGCTTTCGTGGAAATTTCGTAGGGCCGGTGAGTTTTGACTTTAGTTCTGCTATTTTATAAAAAAAAAAATACAATTAATTTTGAAATTACCAAGCTAATTCGAATTATTTTACAACAGTAACAATCATTTGTGTGCATATATTACAAATAAATTCGAAACTAAAAATAGGTAAAAAAAAAATTTAAACGTGACTATTATTATGAACCAAAAAGGGTAAGAGCTCCCTGCACTGCATAGTACAAGAAGAAGAAAGAGGGGAAAAAAAAAAAAAAAAAAAAAAAAANAAAAAAAAAAAAACAACCAATCACTGCAAAATCTTTCTGTAGATATATTAAAAAATAAATTGGAAACTAAAATAGGTAAAAATATTTTAAATAAAATTATTTCAGTTGCATAGCACACACTTAGAGGCGTAGAGTTCAGAAGCAGTAACAGCAAGCAGAGCAAAGGTGATGGCGCATGTGTAGACTTTGATCTCCCCACTGGTGAATGAATCATTGTGAAGCGCCCTGACCCGGTGGAACTTGACATTGAACTCGACCCCATCGGTGGATGCTCCAGCCTCACTGTCTTGGTTGGTGGCCTCCAAGATCCGTTGACAGATATGAGTATGTTGGTTGCAAATTGTGTGGAGCAGGTTGTGAGTCCGGTACAATTTGACGAAAGGCGGCAGTAAAATCAAGAAATAGAGGGATGAAGAGGAAAGGCTCAAACCCAAAACCATGGGCCAATGAACACAATGAAGGGTGGAGGAATTAGAGGAGACAGCAAAGTAGAAGAAGCGCAGCCAGGCCAGGTAGCCCAGAGTCGTGTAATTGGCTCTACTCTCGTAGTAACGCACCCTTTGTTGTTGCTTTTCAGCTAGATACTCCAAATCCCTCCTCACCTCTTCAAGCTGCATCATCTCCGCTTGCGCGTCCATATGAGAATGAAAACACTCCTCCAATTCTCCAGCTGAATAAAGGTGAGGAGGGATTTTGAGCGTCATTAATAATGTTGTTGAATTGAAACAATTGACGGTTGAATGTGGGGTCTATTGGAAGAATTATCTAACCATTCACGTGTATTTAAAAAAAAAAAAACAAATACAAAATTTAGTTTTTATTTTTTATTTATACTTACGAAGACTTTAGCTTGTGACCTTATCTTAGTTACTTCATGTTTTCCTAATAAAAAAAACGTTGAATTTAAGAATATTTTAAGCCATTTTAATTCAAAAATTAAAGTAAAGAAAATATTTATTTTTGAAATTTTCTGTTAATGATTAACATAATTTTTTTAAAATTAATTAATTGTAGATATTTCATTACATAATTACAAAAATACATTGTATATTAAAATAAAAATTTAAAATTTGAAGGGTAATATTGTAATATTAACTTATATTACATTTATTTGCAATTAAGTAACTAAATATATCTCTAAGTCCAGGGGAGATGGAGACTCTAAATATAATTATCAATGTGAGTCCCTCAATTAATTTATGTTCATTTTGTTTTGTCGAATCCAATCTAAACCCTACGTTAAATGAAAAATTATTTAAGTTTAGTGGTATGAATATTTATAATACAAAAATGTTTATTTTGAGAATATTTATATTCATTTATTTATATGCGAAGATACTTATATTTAAATTGGATATAATGAAGATTGAAAATATCAAAGTCTCTCTTTAATTTGATGTTCATTTTTGTTTGATTCAGACCATATCTAATGGAGTATTTAAGGAAGAAATCCAAAGGAATATGGAGTATTTAAGTTTCAACCCATAGCATTAAATAAGGAAGAAGAAGGAATAGTTTCTATCAGCCCTTTCCCTCCAATTATGTAAAGTTGCTTGTTGAACCGACGGTATGCTCTTCTTCCTTTCCTACCAAACACCAAAATCCAACACCTTATTGCTATGCTATTTAATGAAATGGAGAACCACATAGCTCTATCAATCTCTACAACCATGTTGCCCAAATACAAAGTGAAAGCAAATGAGATGATTTGACTCGCTTTCGAAGTGGAATAGAATTTTATCACTCAAACTTGTCGAATTACCTAAAATCACAAAGCTTGACCATAATCTCAGAGGTTACGAGTGTACATAATACAAGATGTCATTATGTGATGTCCCACGTTAGTTGGGGAGGAGAACAAAACACTCCTTATAAGGGTGTGGAAACCTTCCCCTATTATACGCGTTTTCAAGCCTTGAGGGGAACATGAAAGAGAAAGCCCAAAAAGGATAATATTTGCTAGCAGTGAGCCTAAGTCGTTACACATTAAGTATTCAATCAGACTTCTTTTCCTTTATTTGGTATAAGAATTTAGAAGACAAAGAAATATTGAAACTTACAAAACCTTCGTTACGTGGAGGGACACACTATCTAACTTGAACTTACAACGATCAACAATTATGGCATGAGCTCCTTAGCATCCTCTAAACCTCCTTTATCATATGGGTTTTGAATTTTATTTCATAATTCACAAAATGCCTTTGTCCTCGAAGAAATGTCAAGTTCACAAAATATCGTCTGTCACACAAACACACATTTTGAAGTTCAAGAAAGTACCCCAAATTTGAAGTATAGGATTTAAGGCAACAAAATCCAACTAAACCAATAAATGGTGTACCTAACTTAACACGGTATCAGCGCTATATTTGTAACTTAATCATGTCAATAGAATCCTCAAATGCCAAACAAAGAAGTTCTGAACCTTGAAGGTGTAGTCAAAAGCGACTCAAGTATCGAATCAAGGGTGCACTTTGTTCGATGGCTCTATAGAAGGAGTCAAGCCTCGATTAAGGGGAGGCTGTTCAAGGGCTCCATAGACCCCAGGGGTGTACTTTGTTCGAGGGGAGGATTGTTGAGAGAGTAGCTAATTGAGGGGTTCATGGGTTTATAAGTAAGGAATATTATTTCCATTGGTACAAGACCTTTTGGGAAAACCAAATGCAAAGTCACGAGAGATTTGCTCAAAGTTGATAATATCATACCAAGTGCAGAGTCGTAGTTTCTAACAGAGTACCCAGAGCATGTACAAGTTTGCTAGTTGGGGAGACCACTTCAAACTAGATGAATGAGCATAGTGAGGAAGCCAACCATAAATCAAGAATATAAGTAGATGTGAGGAGACGGAAGTAGCACTAGCAATGACATAAAATATAATCATACAAAAAAAAAATTATGGTCCGAAGCAACATCACCAAAAATAACCTTTTCTAAGTTAGAATTGACCACCGTTCTACAAAGAATCACATTCCATCATTTTAAAGATTTAGGAGTTAGTCTAAAACTTGAAAGAGAGACTTAAAAGGAAGAATTTGATATGAAAAGTTGCAAACAAACTACCCACGTAAAAATTAATTTACGCCACCAAATCAAATAGTAATTTCTTAGGTCATGTGAGTGATATTTGTCAAACCATTTTAAATACATTTTTTTTTTATCTAATAGTTTGGTATAAAAATAATAATAGGAACATAAATTCGCTGTTTATGTCGATATCAAATCTATAAATATGTAGAAATATTAATAAAAATAATAAAAATAGTGACGTATCAATTAAATATTCGCTTTCATTCCATTCCGACCGAATTTATATCTTAATCCTACATGTCAAATGTAAATTTTTTAGGGTCATATCGATAGATGTTTGTTGTCGATCCCAAGTACAAAAAGTTACAAATATTTAAATTAATAAATATTTTTTTATGAAATTTTTAATTAAAATGTGTTAATACATCTTCCCATTTTTTTAATTTAATATACGATTGATTTATTCCATCTTTTAATAACCATAAAAGGTGGAATTCTCAGCCCATTATAAAAATTTTATTAGAAAAAAAAAAAAAAAAAAAAAAACANTATTTTTTTATGCTTACACGTGTGGAACTTTAACACATGAGCATATCTTTACGTGTTAATTTGAATATTTTCAAAATTAAAATATTTGGAAAGAAACAAAATTACTTCAATGTATCAGAATTTTTAAAAAATTTAAACTGCTAAAACTAAAACAAACAAGTTGAATTTAAAGTATCTATTACTCAAACTTCAATACAAAAAGTTTCTTCATCCATNGTTAGGAGTTGATACGAAAACTAAATATGCATCTCTTCCTATAGGTTGATAATAAGTTGAAACCAATTAAAGATTTAGGAGTTGTCTAAAACTCGAAAGAGAGGTATAAAGAGGAATTTGATATGAAAAGATGCAAACAAACTATCTTACCTACGAATTGATAGATATAGACATTCAAGATGCAACGTGTTGAGTGAGCTGATACTTCATTAATACCATATTTCATATTTTCAACTACTTCATTCACACGAATAGATAATTAGATAGAGTTCTTCATTCCAAAATAGTTTGATTCTACCCTATTCGGGGGAACAAATCCCCAAAAGTGAATAAGATCAATAAGAGACAAAATATAAACTATCAGGCTTACTGAATATATTTTATATACTCATTGTCGTTACCTTTAAATGCATTTTACATAGTTTGAACTTGTAGCAGTGTATTTTTAGAATTTTTTTGGTATATTTATCCGAAACTAATGATAGCTCCATTTAGAAAGAAAAAAATNATTTATCCGAAACTAATGATAGAAAGAAAAAAATAATAATAAATAAGAGAGAAAGAGAAAAAAAAAAAAAGGTCAAATTTCACTTTTGGCATCATTATTTGGAACAAAATCAACCAATCATTAAAAAGTCTTCTTACTAAATAGTATCTAAATATATTAAAAAATTGAGAATAATTTTTTAAGTAGACATATCATTTAACCTATCATTTTTTGTGGATATATTACAAATAAATTCCAAACTAAAAATAGGTAAAAAAATATTTTAAACGTGTCTTTATTGTCAACTAGTGTAAAATTATTTCAGTTGGATAGCGCACACTTACGGGCCTAGAGTTGAAAAGCAGTAACAGCAAGCAGAGCAAAGGCAATGGCGCATGTGTAGACTTTGATCTCCCCACCGGTAAATGAATCATTGTGAAGCGCCCTGACCTGGTGGAACCTGACATTGAACTTGACCCCATCGGTGGATGCTCCAACCTCACCATCTTGATTCGTGGCCTCCAAAATCCGTTGACAGAGATAGAGTATGTTCCTTACAAATTGTGTGGAGCAGGTTGTGAGTCCGGTACAATTTGATGAAAGGCAGCAGTAAAATCAAGAAATAAAGGGATGAAGAGGAAAGACTCAAACCCAAAACCATTGGCCAATGAAGACAGTGGAGAGCGGAGGAGGAATTAGAGGAGACAGCAAAGTAGAAGAAGCGCAGCCAGGCCAGGTAGCCCAGAGTCGTGTAATTGGCTCTGCTCTCGTAGTAACACACCCTTTGTTGTTCATTCTCAGCAAGACACTCCAAATCCAGCTTGAAGCTCTATCATGATTTGGGTAAGAAAAATGTGCATAAGAAAAACGTGATTTATAATGGGTGACCGGTTGGTGAAGTACTCAAGTCCACATTTTTTTTTAATATTTTATATCGAGAATATGGTTACTATTTACACCAAATGGCTCTCCCTCTTTTATATTCATTATTTATCTATTGCAAACAAGATCTACTTTCTGACCTAAAAAAATTTAAGATGTTTTTGTCTACCAATTTTAAATAAAAAAGTTGTACATATTTAAATTTAAAAAATATTGGTTTATAAAATTAAAAGATAGTTCAGTCCTTCCCATTTACGAAACTAATGTAAATGATGGCGGCTTCACTTATAATGAGTAAAAAAAAACCAATCAAACGGATGTATGAATTATGCCAATCCAAAGTCCAAAAGTCAATCGGTGAATGTTTGATTAATCCACCACACCTAAATGGTGTGAAAGTTATCTTATTTATAATCAAATAAATTACAAGGATATGGAAATAGTAATAAACAGAAATAACAATGGAAAGATACCTATGACAATAACGCAAATATTAGATATTTGCCTTATAATAAAATATCAAATATAATATATATGGTAAACTATAATTTATTACTAAATATCCTTAACACAATCCAACGGCCCGTGTATTATGAACCAATGCATGTACCGTTTACATGCTTTTATTTGACTTAAAATTTGAAGGGTAATAATATAATATTAACTTATATTACTCTATAATTAAATAAATATATCTCTAATAGTGGAGATGGAGACTCCAAAGATAATTATCAATCTGGTCAATAAATTTATGTTCATTTTGTTTCCAGTCCAAACCAAACCTATTAAGCGAAAATTATTTAAGTTTAGGGGACTTGTAATACAAAAATGTTTATTTTGAGAATATTTATATTCAGTAATCTATTTGTACTTGTATTTAAATGGAATAGGATGGAGATTGAGAATATCAAATTTGTTTATCATACATTTCTTCACTTTCATGTTTTTTTTTTTTTTTTTTTTTTTTTTTTTTTTTTTTTNGCCAGATCTATTACTTATGGTAATCCATTACCAATTATTATTATCCAATTATTATTATGGAAAGAAAAGTAAAATTTAAAATTTAAATGGAATAATTTTGATGGGTTTACCACTAAATTGAAAATTAAAATAATCCAATACATTTATTTGGTCAAAAACTAACCGCATTTATGCTTATTGAACTGACTGTATACTCTTTTCCTTTCCTACCAAACACCAAAATACAACACCTTGCTACTATGCTATCTAATGAAATGGAGAAGCACATAAGTTGTATCCATGTCTACAACCATGTTGCCCTAATACAAAGTGAAATAGAATTTTATCACAACAGTTTCGAATTTAGTGAAGCTCATCAAATTACTTCAAAATTACAAAGTTTCAACGTAATCTCAAAAATTATTAAGTGTACATCAGTACAAGATGTCATGTCCCACATTGGTGGGGGAGAAGAAACAAAATACCTTTTATAAGGGGGTGGAAACCTTCTCTTATCATATGCGTTTTAAAGCCTTGAGGGGAATGAACAAATAAGACAATATCTACTCGCGGTGGGCCTAGGCAGTTACACATTAAATATTCTCAACAATTATGGCCGTAAGAAATGCCAAGTTGACAAAATGGGATGATATTTTCATTTCCAATGCTCAATGTCATACAAACACTAACATTTCGAAGTTAAAGAAACTACCCAAAAATTGAAGTATAGGATTGAAGGCAACCAAACCAAATTAAACAAAAAGATTGCATTGAAGCCATTAAAGCCAGCAAAAGAAAACAGGTTGCAAATTTTCCATCAAGGAACTATTTGGAAATCCTCCACCCAAAATTTGGAAATTTTCATTCACTTAAACTCATCTAACTCAACTGATAGGCCACTAGTTATTCGTGTGACTAAAGAAAGAGAGTTAACGAGAGGAATATGTTGAGGATTGTTGGGGAGGAGTCCCACATCGACTAATTAAGGGGTTAATCATGGAT
Source organism: Cucurbita pepo subsp. pepo (assembly GCF_002806865.2). Taxonomy (NCBI): domain Eukaryota; kingdom Viridiplantae; phylum Streptophyta; class Magnoliopsida; order Cucurbitales; family Cucurbitaceae; genus Cucurbita; species Cucurbita pepo. Next base: position 3,823,992 of record NC_036642.1, read on the forward strand.
TTATAAGTAAGTAAATACATCACCATTGGTATGAGGTCTTTTGGAAAAATCAAAAGCAAAATCATGAAAGGTTATGTTCAAATTGGACAATGTCATATCATTGTGGAGAATCGTGATTTCTAACATTGTATCAACGCTATATTCTTAACTTAATCATGTCAATAGAATCCTCAAATGCCAAACAAAGAAGTTGTGAACCTTGAAGGTATAGTCAAAAGTGACTCAAGTGTCGAATAAATGGTGTACTTTGTTCGAGTGCTCTATAGAAGGAGTCAAGCCTTGATTAAGGGGAGGCTGTTCAAGGGCTCCAAGGGCTCCATAAACCCAGGGGTGTCCTTTGTTCAAGGGGAGGATTGTTGAGAGAGTAGCTAATTGAGGGGTTCATAGGTGGTGTCCTTTGTTCAAGGGGAGGATTGTTGAGAGAGTAGCTAATTGAGGGGTTCATAGGTTTATAAGTAAGGAATACCCCAAGCATGTAGAGTTAGCTAATTGGGGAGACCACTTAAAGCTAGATGAATGAGCACAGTGAGGAAGTCAACCATAAATCAAGAATATAAGTAGATGTGAGGAGACGGAAGTAGCACTAGCAATAACACAAAATATAATCTTACAAAAAAAACTATGGTTCGAAGGAGCATCACCAAAATAAACTTTTCTAAGTTAGCATTGACCACCTTGTCTTTTCTACAAAGAATCACATTCCATCATTTATGTATTTTTTACTATAGGATGATAATTAAAGATTTAGGAGTTGTCTAAAACTTGAAGGAGACTTAAGGAGGAGTTTGATATGAAAAGTTGCAAACAAACTACCCAAGTACAAATTAATTTACGCCACTAAATCAAATAGTAATTTTCTTAGGTCATGTGAGTGATATTTGTCAAACCATTTTAAATACTTTTTTTTTATCTAATCGTTTGGTATAAAAATAATAATGGTAACTTAATTCGCCATTTATGTCGATATCAAATCTATAAATATGTAGAAATATTAATAAAAATAATAAAAATAGTGACGTATCAATTAAATATTAGTTTTCATTCCATTCCAACTGAATTTATATATTAATCCTACGTGTCAAATATAAATTTTTTAGGGTCATATCCATAGATGTTTGCTATCGATTTCAAGTACAAAAAATTACAAATATTTAAATTAATAAATATTGATTTATGAAATTTTTAATTAAAATGTGTTAATACATCTTCCCATTATTTAATTTAATATGTATCCATCTTTTAAATAACCATAAAAAAGTGGAATTCTCAGCCCATTATAAAAATTTTATTAAAAAAAAAAACAAAAATTAGTTTTTATTTATTTTTTTATGCTTACACGTGTGGAACGTTAACACGTGAGCATATCTTTACGTGCTAATTTGAATATTTACAAAATCAATTATGTCACTTGAAAACTAAAATATTTGAAAAAAAAAAAAAAAGTTTACGGGTTTACAAAAACTAAATATGCATCTCTTACTATAGGTTGACAATAGGCTGAAACCAATTAAAGATTTAGGAGTTGTCTAAAACTCGAAAGAGAGACATAAAGAAAGAGTTTGATACAAAAAGATGCAAACAAACTATCCTACCTATGAATTGATAGATATAGACATTCAAGATGCAACGTGTTGAGTGAGCTAATATTTCATTAATACCATATTTCATACTTTCAACTACTTGATTCACACGAATAGATAATGAGACAGAGTTCCTCATTCCAAAATAGTTTGAGTCTATCTTATACTTAGGAGTGTATATGGTTCGGGTTGGATTGGGTTAAGGGATTTTTTTGACCCAACCCAAATGTTCAGGTTGGTTAGATGGTAACCCAACCCAACCCAAAACTTTTCACAACCCAACCCAACCCTTTATTTTCGGGTTGGGTTCGGGTTGGGTTGTCAATTTTTGTTTAAGTTTTATTAATCCACGATTTATAATTATTCAGATACAATCTTACCTAAAATATATTAAAAGTTCACAAATAAACACAAATCAATTTATAATTATTCACAAACAAAAATAATAATAAATAAATTCAGTAAAAAACAATGAGCAAAAATTCTTAAATATTAACATAGTTGAACGCTTGTCACAAAACTAAAGACGACTAGATACTGATATTTTTTTAAAATTGGTTAAATAACAAAAATAAGAAGATAGATCATAAAATTAAATAAACAATAAAAATGATTAATTTAAAGATATTGTATATAACAAAAATAAAAATTATATAAAATTATTTGAATTGAAATATGTGCTATTTATGTATATAAATTCAGTAAAAAATAACGAGCGAAAATTCTTAAATATTAATATAGTTCAACGTTGTCACAAAATTAAAGACGACTAGATACCGATATTTTTTTATAATTAATTAAATAACAAAAATAAGAGGAACAATAAAAATGATTAATTTAAATATATGGTATATAACAAAAATAAAAAATATATAAAAATATTTGAATTGAAATATGTGTGACCTCCGACCATACTAAATTAATATAATAATAAATACACTAAAATTTAAATAATTATTTATGCATATTTATGTATTTATAATTTATGAACTACACATACCGTTTTTCAAAATAAAAATTAAAATTAAAATAACAAAATAATAGGTAAGAAATTAAACAAAATAGTAATAATAAATACATTAAAATTTAAATTACGCTTTAACATTATTTATAATTTATGAACTACACAAACCTTTCTTTCAAAATAAAAATAAAAATTAAATAATTTATGAACATTAACACAAAACTTTCTTTAAAATTAAAATAACAAGGTAAGAAATTAAATAAAATAATAATAATAAATATATTAAAATTTAAATTACGCTTTAAAATTATTTAGGTTTATTTAATTTATGATCATTAAATTAAACAAAATAATAATAAATACATTAAAATTTAAATTACGCTCTAAAATTATTTAGGTATATATTTACCTTCCTTTTCAAAATAAAAATTAAAATTAAAATAACAAAATAATAGATAAGAAATTAAACAAAATAGTAATAATAAATACATTAAAATTTAAATTACGCTCTAAAATTATTTATGTATATATTTACCTTCCTTTTCAAAATAAAAATTAAAATTAAAATAACAAAATAATAGATAAGAAATTAAACAAAATAGTAATAATAAATACATTAAAATTTAAATTACGCTCTAAAATTATTTATGTATATATTTACCTTCCTTTTCAAAATAAAAATTAAAATTAAAATAACAAAATAATAGATAAGAAATTAAACAAAATAGTAATAATAAATACATTAAAATTTAAATTACGCTCTAAAATTATTTATGTATATATTTACCTTCCTTTTCAAAATAAAAATTAAAATTAAAATAACAAAATAATAGATAAGAAATTAAACAAAATAGTAATAATAAATACATTAAAATTTAAATTACGCTCTAAAATTATTTATGTATATATTTACCTTCCTTTTCAAAATAAAAATTAAAATTAAAATAACAAAATAATAGATAAGAAATTAAACAAAATAGTAATAATAAATACATTAAAATTTAAATTACGCTCTAAAATTATTTATGTATATATTTACCTTCCTTTTCAAAATAAAAATTAAAATTAAAATAACAAAATAATAGATAAGAAATTAAACAAAATAGTAATAATAAATACATTAAAATTTAAATTACGCTCTAAAATTATTTATGTATATATTTACCTTCCTTTTCAAAATAAAAATTAAAATTAAAATAACAAAATAATAGATAAGAAATTAAACAAAATAGTAATAATAAATACATTAAAATTTAAATTACGCTCTAAAATTATTTATGTATATATTTACCTTCCTTTTCAAAATAAAAATTAAAATTAAAATAACAAAATAATAGATAAGAAATTAAACAAAATAGTAATAATAAATACATTAAAATTTAAATTACGCTCTAAAATTATTTATGTATATATTTACCTTCCTTTTCAAAATAAAAATTAAAATTAAAATAACAAAATAATAGATAAGAAATTAAACAAAATAGTAATAATAAATACATTAAAATTTAAATTACGCTCTAAAATTATTTATGTATATATTTACCTTCCTTTTCAAAATAAAAATTAAAATTAAAATAACAAAATAATAGATAAGAAATTAAACAAAATAGTAATAATAAATACATTAAAATTTAAATTACGCTCTAAAATTATTTATGTATATATTTACCTTCCTTTTCAAAATAAAAATTAAAATTAAAATAACAAAATAATAGATAAGAAATTAAACAAAATAGTAATAATAAATACATTAAAATTTAAATTACGCTCTAAAATTATTTATGTATATATTTACCTTCCTTTTCAAAATAAAAATTAAAATTAAAATAACAAAATAATAGATAAGAAATTAAACAAAATAGTAATAATAAATACATTAAAATTTAAATTACGCTCTAAAATTATTTATGTATATATTTACCTTCCTTTTCAAAATAAAAATTAAAATTAAAATAACAAAATAATAGATAANTAAATTACGCTCTAAAATTATTTACGTATATTTATGTGTATATAATTTATGAAAATCAATTTAAATAAAATAATAATAAAAAAAGGTAAAATAATAATAATAAATACATTAAAATTTAAATTACGCTTTAGAATTAAACAAAATAATAATAAATATATTAAAATTTAAATTACGCTTTAAAATTAAACAAAATAATAATAAATACATTAAAATTTAAATTACGCTTTAAAATTAAACAAAATAATAATAAATACATTAAAATTTAAATTACGCTTTAAAATTAAACAAAATAATAATAAATACATTAAAATTTAAATTACGCTTTAAAATTAAACAAAATAATAATAAATACATTAAAATTTAAATTACGCTTTAAAATTAAACAAAATAATAATAAATACATTAAAATTTAAATTACGCTTTAAAATTAAACAAAATAATAATAAATACATTAAAATTTAAATTACGCTTTAAAATTAAACAAAATAATAATAAATACATTAAAATTTAAATTACGCTTTAAAATTAAACAAAATAATAATAAATACATTAAAATTTAAATTACGCTTTAAAATTAAACAAAATAATAATAAATACATTAAAATTTAAATTACGCTTTAAAATTAAACAAAATAATAATAAATACATTAAAATTTAAATTACGCTTTAAAATTAAACAAAATAATAATAAATACATTAAAATTTAAATTACGCTTTAAAATTAAACAAAATAATAATAAATACATTAAAATTTAAATTACGCTTTAAAATTAAACAAAATAATAATAAATACATTAAAATTTAAATTACGCTTTAAAATTAAACAAAATAATAATAAATACATTAAAATTTAAATTACGCTTTAAAATTAAACAAAATAATAATAAATACATTAAAATTTAAATTACGCTTTAAAATTAAACAAAATAATAATAAATACATTAAAATTTAAATTACGCTTTAAAATTAAACAAAATAATAATAAATACATTAAAATTTAAATAACGCTTTAGAATTATTTATGTATATTTATGTAAACATTTGTTTCAAAATAAAAATAGAAATTAAATAATTTATGAACATTAACAAAATAATATAAAACAAATTAAACAAAATAATAATAAATAAAAAGTAAAATAATAATAATAAATACACTAAAATTTAAATTACGCTTTAAAATTATTTATTATTTATGTAAACATTTGTTTCAAAATAAAAATAGAAATTAAATAATTTATTAACATTAACAAAATAATAATAAATACATTAAAATTTAAATTATGCTTTAGAATTTTTAAGTATATTTATGTAAACCTTTGTTTCAAAATAAAATTTAAATTACGCTTTAGAATTATTTACGTATATTTATGTGTATACAATTTATGAACATCAAATTAAACAAAATAATAATAAATACATTAAAATTTAAATTACGATTTAGAATTATTTATGTCTATTTATATAAACATTTGTTTCAAAATAAAAATAGAAATTAAATAATTTATGAACATTAACAAAATAATATAAAACAAATTAAACAAAATAATAATAAATAAAAAGTAAAATAATAATAATAAATACACTAAAATTTAAATTACGCTTTAAAATTATTTATTATTTATGTAAACATTTGTTTCAAAATAAAAATAGAAATTAAATAATTTATTAACATTAACAAAATAATAATAAATACATTAAAATTTAAATTATGCTTTAGAATTTTTAAGTATATTTATGTAAACCTTTGTTTCAAAATAAAATTTAAATTACGCTTTAGAATTATTTACGTATATTTATGTGTATACAATTTATGAACATCAAATTAAACAAAATAATAATAAATACATTAAAATTTAAATTACGTTTTAGAATTATTTATGTCTATTTATATAAACATTTGTTTCAAAATAAAAATAGAAATTAAATAATTTATGAACATTAACAAAATAATATAAAACAAATTAAACAAAATAATAATAAATAAAAAGTAAAATAATAATAATAAATACACTAAAATTTAAATTACGCTTTAAAATTATTTATTATTTATGTAAACATTTGTTTCAAAATAAAAATAGAAATTAAATAATTTATTAACATTAACAAAATAATAATAAATACATTAAAATTTAAATTATGCTTTAGAATTTTTAAGTATATTTATGTAAACCTTTGTTTCAAAATAAAATTTAAATTACGCTTTAGAATTATTTACGTATATTTATGTGTATACAATTTATGAACATCAAATTAAACAAAATAATAATAAATACATTAAAATTTAAATTACGTTTTAGAATTATTTATGTCTATTTATATAAACATTTGTTTCAAAATAAAAATAGAAATTAAATAATTTATGAACATTAACAAAATAATATAAAACAAATTAAACAAAATAATAATAAATAAAAGATAATATAATAATAATAAATACACTAAAATTTTAATTACGTTTTAAAATTATTTATTATTTATGTAAACATTTGTTTCAAAATAAAAATAGAAATTAAATAATTTATTAACATTAACAAAATAATAATAAATACATTAAAATTTAAATTATGCTTTAGAATTATTTAGGTATATTTATGTAAACCTTTGTTTCAAAATAAAAATAGAAATTAAATATTTTATGAATATTAACAAAATAATATAAAAAAAATAATTTACGAACATTAACAAAATAATATAAAAAAAAAGTATATTTATGTGTATATAATTTATAAACATTAAATTAAAGAAAATAATAAGAAATACATTAACAAAATAATATAAAAAAAATAATTTACGAACATTAACAAAATAATATATAAAAAAAAGTATATTTATGAATGAACATTAAATTAAACAAAATAATAATAAATACATTAACAAAATAATATAAAAAAAATAATTTACGAACATTAACAAAATAATATAAAAAAAAGTATATTTATGTGTATATAATTTATGAACATTAAATTAAAGAAAATAATAAGAAATACATTAACAAAATAATATAAAAAAAATAATTTATAAACATTAACAAAATAATATATAAAAAAAAAAGTATATTTATGTGTATATAATTTATGAACATATAATTTATAAACATTAAATTAAACAAAATAATAATAAATACATTAACAAAATAATATAAAAAAAATAATAACATATAATTTATAAACATTAAATTAAACAAAATAATAATAAATACATTAACAAAATAGTATAAAAAAAATAATTTACGAACATTAACAAAATAATATATATAAAAAAAATATATTTATGTATGAACATTAAATTAAACAAAATAATAATAAATATATTAACAAAATAATATAAAAATAATAATTTACGAACATTAACAAAATAATATATAAAAAAAAAAGTATACAAAAACTATATTTATGTATGAACATTAAATTAAACAAAATAATAATAAATACATTACCAAAATAAATAAAAAAATTACGAACATTAACAAAATAATATAAAAAAAAACACAGTAATAGGCTAGAGACAAACCAGGGCGTAGGACCAGCTAGTTTGGCAAAAGTACCACTCCGACAAACTCATTATACTTTCGAATTCTTAATATAATTTATATATTTTTATTTGAATTGGGTTGCACGGGTCAACCCGAGGATTGTGTCCCACGAACCCGAAACCAAACCGATCCAATTTGGGTTCATAAAAATGAATTCAACTCTACCCGAAATGCTAATCCAACCCAACCCAACCCAACCCTTATAGTTCGGGTTGGGTTGGTCCGGGTTGTCGGGTTGAATGTACACCCCTACCCTATACAAGGGAACAAATCCCAAAAAGTGAATAAGATAGTGACGTATGAATAAGATCAATAAGACTTAATGACGAAATATGAATTACCAGGATGACTGAATCTATTTTATATACTCATTGCTGCTACTTCAATTTTTTTTTTCAGTCAGTCTGACATAGCCGTGGGTTGTTGGCTATAAAGAGTCCGATCACATTTGAGTATGGAATTCCTTCTACCTGCCTTTAAATTAATTATGTATTTCACTCATTTTAAATAGTTTAAACTTGTAGCAGTATATTTTTAGTGACGTCTTCTTGTTTTCTTATAACAAATAAAATTTGCATTATTATTTTAATCAAATTTTAAGGTGTATGCACGTGTTTAAATATTTTAAATTTTACGCATTTTTCTTATTTTCACATCATTAAATAATGGTCTATAACTCGAGTAATCGTAATACAAGATATATATATATTATATATGTTGGGTTCCATTTCTTTTCAATTTTGTACTTACCTCTATTATTCTCTATTTTCATTTAAAAAAAATAACAATAACATTAATATTCACTTTTCTTTTATTTACCTTAACTCATTTTTTAGAGCTGTTAAAAAAAATATATATATATAAATTATTAAGGTTTTGATTTTAAGTCTATTATTTTATAAAAGGTTAAAATTAATTAGTAAAATAGCAAACTAACCATCTCACACATCTTTGAATTAAAACTTTCCATTCATTTAATGTAATAAAAAAATGAGATATTTTTTCTTTGAATTAGAACAGTCGACCAATTCTGACAATCAGCAGAGCAATTCTGATAATGGGCCGACCAATTCTGATAATAGGCCGACCAATTCTGACATAAATAAAAAAGCTCAATCGTAATAATTTCCAGTTTGAAAGCGTCTAATGTTTTGCTCCATGTTATGTGGGGTCGTGTCGGATCACATATGGATTTTTCACATAATTTTTATTTATATATATTTAAATATATTATTTTTCAACCTATCAATAATTTTCATATTTCAATATAATTTTTATTAAATATTAAACATCTTACTAAATCTCTACAAATATAATATAATGTTTCATAAAAATTCAATTTTAAATATTATAACATAATATTTAACTTTAGTTCATTTATTATGTATTAAGTAACCAAATATACTTATATTTAAGTTGGAGTGGGTGATGGAGACGGTAAATATAGTTATCAATGACATAAGTCTCTCTTTCTCCTCAATTTTGGTCACGGAGTGATACTTGTCTAACTATTTTAAATACATTTTTTTATATAATCGTTTGTTATAAAAATAATAATGGAAACGTTAATTAGCTCTTTAAGTCGATATCAAATCTATAAATATGTAGAAATATTAATAAAAATAGTGACATATCAATTAAATATTAATATCGTTTTAAATTTTGGTTTTTATTTTTTATTTTTCTTTTTTATGCTTACACGTGTCGGACTTTAACGCGTGAGCATGTCTTTACGTGCTAATTCGAATCTTTTTAAAATCAATTATTGTCACTTTGAACACTAAAATATTTGGAAAGAAAACAAAAACAGTTAGAATTTAAGAATATTTTAAGCCATTTTAATTCAAAAATTAAAGTAAAAGAAAATGAATAACTATTTTTTTTTTTCTTTTTTTTTTTTACTTTATGAAGTAGAAATTAAAAATGCATTTTTTTAAAACTAAAAATACATTATTAGAAGTTAGAGATATAAAATTCCATAAAATCAATTTGTTATGAAATTTATGGGAAAATAAATATTTTTTAGTCTTTAATTTTTTTTAGTATAGTTTTTATTTAATCTTAAGATTTTAAATAATTACATTTTTTTTATTTAATCTTAAGATTTTAAATAATTACATTTTTACTTCTAAATTTTGAATTTAATTTTTATTTGTTAGGCTATTTTAAAAAGTTATATATTTATTTTTTAATTTTGAATTTAATTTCTATTAAAAATTTCACATATTTGTTAAGCTATTTAATAAAAGGGAATATAACTCATGTGCTCAAAAGAAACCGACTTATCTTTAATTTAATCCAATTACTAGTCAAATGACAACTCATTTCTAATCTCACATATTCTTATTTTAATAAATATACAAAATTAATTTTTATCAAATAAGTCTTTAAAATTTTTCATTTTTTATATTTACCACCCCTTTCCCATTTTTCAAAATTTACTTATTTATTTTATACAAAATTAAAAAAAAATTCAAAAAATTATTAAATCTGAAACTAAAAAAATTGAGAATATTTTCACTATTTATTATTATTTGTTTTCTTCTGTTCGTGGAAAATCAGTCTAAAATAGGTACGTGTCAACTTATCTGTTTGTTAGGGATGTGACTCTCCCTATATTGTTCACTTTCAGCATAATCTCTCATGATATGATTTTGTCCATTTGGGCATAAGCTTAATTTTAGAACATGACTCTGATACCATGTTAGGAATCACGACTGTCCTAGATAGTATGATATTGCCCACTTTTAGCCTAATCTCATGGCTTTGTTTGGGCTTTCCGAAAGGGCTCGTACTACTAATGGATAGAGTATTATTTAATTATAAATACATGAATATTCCCTAAATTAGCCTAGGTAGAACTTTCATCATCCAACATTGTCTATACGAGGAAGAAACTGTAATATTATTATGAACCAAGAAAAGGGAATGGGCAAGAAGAAGAAGAAAAAAAAAAAAAAACTCATTGTTGCGAATGGATGTGCAATGTCAATTGCATAGCACATACTTAGAGGCACAGAGTTCAAAAGCAGTAACAGAAAGCAGAGCAACGGCGATGGCACATGCGTAGACTTTAATCTCCCCACCGGTGAATGAATCATTGTGAAGCGCCCTGACCTGGTGGAACCTGGAATTGAACTCGACCCCATCGGGGGATGCTCCAGCCTCTATTGAAGAAGCCCCACCATGTTGGCTCCTAGCGTTCAAGATCCGTTGATAGATGTCAGCATGTTCCTTGCAAATTACGTCCAGCAGGTTGTGAGTGCGGTGCAATTTAATGAAAACCGGCAGCAGGATGAAGAAGTAGAGGAATGAGCAGGAAAGAGTGAGAGCCGAAACCAGGGGCCAATGAACACAGTGGAGGGTGGAGGAAGCAGGGGAGACAGCAGAGTAGAAGAAGCGCAGGCTGGTAATGTAAGCCAGAATGGTGTAAATGGCTATACTCTGGTAGTAACGCACCCTTTGTTGCTGATTTTCAGCACCACACTCCAAATCCCTCATCTCTGCTTCAAGCTCCATCATGATTTGGGTAACAAAACGTGCAGAGTTTGTTGATGATTTATAATGGGTGACCGGGTTGGTGAAGTCAGACTCAAAAAGTCCGCACCAAACATTTCTTTCCGGCGCAACATTCAATTCTATCTTATATTGAGGGTAGATGGAGATGGAGAATATTGTTCATATTTAAAATAAATGCCATCCCTCTTATTTAAATCTAAAACTAAAATATTTAAAAATATTTTAGATGTGTCTCTATTATTGGGTTTTTAATGAAAAAACTTGAAATTAATAAAATATGTGGATTGTGGAATTTTTATTTAGTAAATTAGAGTTATGGAATATTTTTAAAATAATTGAAGCCATTTCCATTTTTAAATTACAACTTTCCATTCTAATAAAAAATGAAATATTTTTTCTTTGAATTGGAACAATCAACTAATTATTACACACTAAAAAGCTAAACCTCTTTCTTTTTTTTGTTTATAAACTTAGTCCTCGTAGTTCTTTAATTTAATTGATTTAGTATGTGATTAAATTTTAAAACTTATTAAATTATATTTAATAGCTATTTAATTTATGCAGATTAATAAATATTGAACCCGATTTTGAAAATATTAAAAGTTTATGTAATAAAACCATGTAAACAAACTAAAATTAAAATTTAATTACAACTAAATTCAAAATTAAAATATTGGTCAGAGTTCCGGAATATTTAATTGGGCGGCGGTATATTCGTACAGTCAACTGTACTATTTTAGAATATTTTTTAAAAATGATTATATATATATATATATATATATATATATATATATATATATATATATAATTAAACATTCTAATAAATCCAAACTAAAGAAAAATATAATCCAATATTCAAATATAAACTCTAAAAGTCTAAAAGTTGCATTTGAATATTGAGCATGTGGATATGGATTCTGTTTAGATCATAAATCTCTCTTTTTCCTCAATTTAATTTTCATTTTCATTACATTCAGACTAAATTTATATTTTAATCCCGCGTATCAAATGTAAATTTTTTAGAGTCATATCAGATAGATTTGTTATCAATTTTAAGTCCAAAAAATTACAAATATTTAAATTAATAAATATTGATTTATAAAAAAATTAATTAAAAGGAGTTAATACATCTTTCCATTTTAAAATTTAATATACTATTTGATTTATTCAATCTTTTAAATAACCATAAAAATGGAATCCTCAGCCAATTAAAAAAAAAAAGGACAAAATTTAGTTATTTTATTTATTTATTTTTTATGCATACACGTGTGTGACTTTAACTTCTAACGCGTGAGAATATTTTAAAAAGTGGTTTATTAAAAATTCATTTTGAGCCATTTTTCTCTCTCTCACTCTCACTTCACACCTTGGAACCCACCTTTCTTATAGAAAGACACTTTCACATCTTCTTAATCTGAAATGGCAACTAAAGGGCTACTACAGTACCAATCAAAGAGACGTTTGTCGCTATTGGATGAAGAAATGGATTTTGAAATTTATTGACATTTTCTAAAAACGGTACCGTTAATAATCCTTTCCAAGCCAATTCTTCGATTGGTCTATTCCTGGCTTTAGATTAAGGTTCACTCCTTCTTATTTCCTTGAGAATGAAAAGTCCTCATCCTCACCTGCAGCAAGAGCAAGGACTAGTTTCGTTCTTTTGATTTCGTTCTTTTGATTGTCCCAAGGCCAGCCAAACTATTTCATTTTAGATCAGATTACACTTTGAGGTCCGAGCAGAGCCCAGGGAACGGGGAAGCCCATTATAGAGCAGTCGACTAGAAGTATCAAACTGCTGGCCTGAGAGAAGACGGCCTCTCTCGGGAAAGATGGCCTAATTTCTCTTCTTTCATTTTTCTTTCGGGTTTCTTTCTTTTTTCAGGGGCCCATAACGCTAAAAGGTGGGGGAGAAGCAAGCCAAACCTCTGATCGACTTGGAAACATAACAAATTCTCGGCGTTGAGAGAGATTTGAGACTCCGTAAGTAACTCAGCGAGTGCTTTCTAAGAAGGGCTTGACTTGGAAGAAGAAAATGAAATACGAACAACTGTGCTGGTCGTGGTGCCTGACACTGATTGCTCAATTGTTAACCGAGCTAAACCATTCCCCACCCTTCTTTTTAAATCAAATAATCTTCTTTTGTCTAATAAATAGCCGTGAAATTACTTTCTTTCGAGTAATTTGATTCATCAATAGGGAACCATCCCATACCATAGGAAGCTGCTTCTTGGAATATGGTCGTTCCCGCCACTGATTCAATCAATCTTCAAATCAGAGAGAGCCCGCCCCGTGGATTAGATCTTTTTTTCTTTTTTTTTTCTTTTTTTTTCTTTTTTTCTTTTTCTTTTCCTTCCAAAATGTCCACTTTTCAACTGATTTTTTTTTTTATAAAAAAAAATTAAGAAAATCAAAATTTTCTTCTAAGAACATAATTAAAATACGTCAAAATTTAGATTTTTTTTTTTTTTTTTGGGTATATTTATCAGAAACTAATGGCTAAATAATAGCTCCATTTAGAAAGAAAGAAAGAATAATAAATAAAAGAAAAAAAAAAAAAAAAAAAAAAAAGTCAAATTTCACCTTTTTCCAATGGAACAAAATCAACCAATCATAAAAAGTCTTTAAGTGTCAAGGAAAGAAGGTACATCTTATTAAATAGTATCTAAATATATTAAAAAATTGAAAATCCTTTAACCTATCATTTTGTAATATTTTGAACTGTAGAGTTACATCTTATTAAATAGTATCTAAATTCGGAACTGTAAATTTATTGGTAAAGAGCTCCCTCCAATGCATATTACAAGAAGAAGAAAGAGAAAAAAAATAGATAAAAATATTTTAAACGTGTCTGTTGTCAACGGTAAAATTATTTCAGTTGCATAGCACACACTTAGAGGCGTAGAGTTGAGAAGCAGTAACAGCAAGCAGAGCAAAGGCGATGGCGCATGTGTAGACTTTGATCTCCCCACTGGTGAATGAATCATTGTGAAGCGCCCTGACCCGGTGGAACTTGACATTGAACTCGACCCCATCGGTGGATGCTCCAGCCTCACTGTCTTGGTTGGTGGCCTCCAAGATCCGTTGACAGATATGAGTATGTTGGTTGCAAATTGTGTGGAGCAGGTTGTGAGTCCGGTACAATTTGACGAAAGGCGGCAGTAAAATCAAGAAATAGAGGGATGAAGAGGAAAGGCTCAAACCCAAAACCATGGGCCAATG
>NC_036642.1:3842008-3897267 GCF_002806865.2 Cucurbita pepo subsp. pepo
AAAAAAAAAAAAAAAAAAAAAAACAACCAATCACTGCAAAATCTTTCTGTAGATATATTAAAAAATAAATTGGAAACTAAAATAGGTAAAAATATTTTAAATAAAATTATTTCAGTTGCATAGCACACACTTAGAGGCGTAGAGTTCAGAAGCAGTAACAGCAAGCAGAGCAAAGGTGATGGCGCATGTGTAGACTTTGATCTCCCCACTGGTGAATGAATCATTGTGAAGCGCCCTGACCCGGTGGAACTTGACATTGAACTCGACCCCATCGGTGGATGCTCCAGCCTCACTGTCTTGGTTGGTGGCCTCCAAGATCCGTTGACAGATATGAGTATGTTGGTTGCAAATTGTGTGGAGCAGGTTGTGAGTCCGGTACAATTTGACGAAAGGCGGCAGTAAAATCAAGAAATAGAGGGATGAAGAGGAAAGGCTCAAACCCAAAACCATGGGCCAATGAACACAATGAAGGGTGGAGGAATTAGAGGAGACAGCAAAGTAGAAGAAGCGCAGCCAGGCCAGGTAGCCCAGAGTCGTGTAATTGGCTCTACTCTCGTAGTAACGCACCCTTTGTTGTTGCTTTTCAGCTAGATACTCCAAATCCCTCCTCACCTCTTCAAGCTCCATCCCTGAATTGAAACACTCCATCAATTCTTCAATTAACATATAAAAAATGTTTGTCTAATGATCTTTTATATCCAAGAGACTGATATAGACTCGAGACTTGTAATTAAATAAATGTGGATGGTTAGACTACTACTAGCAAATGCGGCCACAGATGACAAGTGTAAGAATGTGAGTGGATGGTAAGAGTATTTGATAGGGACAGACACTCTTGAATTTTCAACGTAAGAAATTAATGGGTAACTTTATCATTCCAATATAATTTTTATTAAAATATCAAACATTTTATTAAATCCCAATAAATATAATATAATCTTTCATAAAATTCTACATTAAAATTTAAATATTATAATATAATATTAACTTATACTACATTTATTTGTAAATAAGTAAATATATCTCCGAGTCGGATGGAGATGAAGACTCCAAATATAATTATCAATCTTAATCCCTCCTCAATAAATTTATGTTCGTGATCCAAACCATATCTATTAAATGAAAATTATTTAAGTTTAGTAGATGTATTTTAAGAATATTTATATTCATTTATTTATTTATTTGTCACAAAAACAAGTTTCGAATTTAGTTTAAATAATTTTCATTTTAGTTTAAATTTATTTGTAATATATCCACAAAAACTAAAATGAGGTTTGAAAGAATAAAAATATAATATATTTAAACTAAAATGAGGTTTAAAAGTCTTTACGGTATATTATTTAAACTATCATTTTTGTGGATATATTACAAATAAATTCGAATAAACTTTGTCTCTGGTAAACGGTAAAATTACTATGAACAAAAAGAGAAAGGGCTCCCTGCCATGCATAATACAAGAGAAGAAAATAATAATAATAATAAATAACCTCACAACTTATTACAAGATCAATATATAATCTCATTAATAAGATGATTATAAGTTTATAAATAAATAATAGAGAATCAAAATGGGAAAGGATACACACTTACAGGCATAGAGTTCAAAAGCCTATTTATAAGATTTAAAACTAATTATTAGGAAGAACAATGTATTTATAAGATTTAATGTTTATTCAACCAAACTCTTCCATAAACTTAAATGCTCGTACCATCTATCATGTCCATTATCATTTTGTATTTGTCGAAAAAGTATTTTTAGTAGCGGTTTTGTAAATATGTTCGCAACTTGATTCTGACTTGCCACATGCAGCAATTCTACACTTCCTTCCTTCACATGATCTCGGATAAAGTGAAAACGAACATCAATGTGTTTGCTTCTTTCATGGTTCACTGGGTTCTTTGTCGACTCAATTGCTGATTTGTTGTCAACTTGAATCATGGTTGCACCTAGTTGCTTTAGCTCCATCTTGCTCAACAAATTTCTAAGTCATATCGCGTGACACACACACTGCTGCCAAATATTCAGCTTCACACGTCGAGAATGTCACGATCGGTTGTTTCTTTGAAAGCCAAGTAAATGTTGTTTTGTCCCTAAAGATGTACTTTTCCGATTGTCTATATTTTTGCACCAATCACTATCAGAGTAACCAACTAATTTGTTGATATGAACCAAGAGACATCAATCATACCATATACTTCAATGAAGATGTGAAAAAAATATTGTTGAAATTATCAAAAGATATATAAATTCATGCCACATTGATGAAAAATGAAGTTTCATGTTATAAATTATAAATTTTGGGTGGATTACAATTTAAAGTAATTTAGAGTTATTGTATTTCATCCATGTATTTTAGGACTTTTTATTTACATTAGGTTACCATTACATAATGGTTAATTATGGCCATTAAGTTTGCATGTTAAAACTCTTGAAATGCCTTTCATTTTGAGGCTATAGCCATGTATGATGTATTTGTAAGTAGACTTGAAAAATACAGTAAAAGAGCATGTGTGCTATTCTTAGCCAATGGCTAAGTTTCTTTGCAATTCGACGTAGTTTAGGTTGCATGTAGAATCATTCAAGCTCGACATGATTAATCTTGTTTGTGGAGTGATTCGAATCTCAAACAATGTTCTTGCCTTGAGATATTCGATCAACAAGATAATCCGAATCTTACTCCCCTTGTAGTGATTTCCACATATCACTTGTAATCTTCTATTTTTGAGTAGAATAACCCAAATGACACAATTCTTTGGATGTACCGTAAGACTCGCTTCAAATTCACATCAAGTGAATCTCTCCGTTGAGTTAACATCTCTACATCTTTCTCCTTCTTCACTGACTCTTCCACTAAACCATCAACCTCTATTCATAAGTCATTCTCTTTCTCCACACTTTCTTCAATTTTCGAAATTACCTTCCCATTCTCCTCCTTTAAAATAGAAAGAAAATACAAAGGCCAAAAGCAAGTCCAACATACGTGTAGGTAGCCTTGGTCAAGACCACGTAATATGAACCATGCCAATGTAAAGGCCAAAAGTCAATACAATGACGAGTATGTGGCCACGTATTATGAACCATGCACGGGGAGCTCACGTGCTTTTATTTGATTCAAAAGATGGAAGCTACTAAGAAATGGCGCAGCAACCCAAAGGAGAAGTATTACAAATTAAAAATGCATTTTGCCTTTTTTTTTTTTTTTTTTTTTCCTTAAATTAAATTAAGTTAGAATTATAAAATTCCTTTAAATAATTTTGTTATAAAGTTGAGGGAAAAATATATTTTTTATGCTCTTGAATATAGTTTTTATTTAATTTTTAAATTTTAAATAATTACATTTTTACCCCTAAATTTTAAATTTAATTTTTATTGGATAACTATATTTTAAAAAGTTATAATTTTAGTTATAAGTTTTTTCAAAATTTTACACATTTATTCCTGAATTTTAACTAATTTTTAATTTCTGTTAATTAAGGCAATTTTTAAAATTAATTAAGTGTCATATTTCATTTATAATTACCAAAGTAGACCGTACATTAAAATAAAATTCTAAAATTTGAAGGGTAATAATGTATTAACCAAATTTAGAGTAAAATTGGAATTAGGGGTTTGTCTTCGAGTACACGCCTGATTTGGTTTCTACCGACGATTTCAATGGAACCACGCGCTCGTTGATGAAGCTTCGGTGCTCACTCAACTTGTTATCGCCTTTCGTCGCCGTCGTTGTCCTTCCCACTTCTCTCCACCTGCAGAAGGAGCTTAAGACAAGGGGAGACTAGTTGCTACTTCCGGATTTTAGGGTTTTTTTTCTTTTTTTTTTAATTGCATTGTTCTGTTCCGTCCATGCGTAATCGGTTCTTTCGCTATTTTCGGATTCTGATTGATCCGGCGCTTCACCAATGTCGGCTGCAACAAATCCTTGTTGCCATTCTTTCTCCTTTCGTTTTGCTCCTTCCAATTCTGGGTTTTCGATTAGGGTTCATTTAAAGCCTCTGCTCCCCTGTTTTCCTCTCAATTCAAACATCCACTGCGTCAGTACTCTCTCCCGACGCTGTAGAAATGTAAGCCCCTTCTCTCTCTCTCTCCCACCAGAAACGAGGATTTATGGTTTCCGTTACATTAATTCAAGTGGTAGTTCAGTTCGATTATGATTCTTTTCCATTGAATCGTGAAATTGGTTTACTAGAATTTTCACTGGAGGGTTATTCCTTCTTCTCCATCGAATTGTTTTTTCTTTGAAGAAATGGGAGATTCTGTGCTTTCGGCGTGAAGAGTCCTCACCGGAAAATATTGAGTCCAAGTCTGCGGAAGAAAAATTGGCAGAAGACCTGGTGGCAACCCCCGAAGTCAGCCAATCCAGTGAGACAAGGAAAGATTGGGTGTCTAGTTTATACAAGGTAAATATATGTTCACATCCTTTGAATGTCTTTATACTCTTCAATTTTAGAGGATTTTATTTCTTGTCTCTCCTAAATGGTAGCTCTGTATCCTGTTTATTTAAATCCCGGAATGAAGTATATGTGTTTATGTTATGTATGGATGAAATAGGAAATATAAAACTTGATGAAAGAAAATTGGATGGTGTAAATAAGATTACTGTGTCTCCAAAAGTAATAAAATAAGGACCAAGTATACTCATTCTCAGTAAGTTCATACTTTAACTACTTTAGTCCCTTTGTGGACATCTGATAAGATATATTACCTACTTCAGCATGTCATTTAGTTGTTCAAACTTGGAAATAAGCTATAATAGTAAAAAAAAGTTGACTAAATAACATGGCCGAGAAAACAGGCTGATGCATATGTTGGATATGGCTCTTTTGAGTTATTTTGTATTCTTTATTTTAGTTTGGTAACATTTTGTTCTTTCCAGATTTTCTTTAACAGTTTAATGTTGTAGATATTCTATTTTACTATACATCACGTTCAACAGCAACAACTTGTCTATTTTATTCTCTATAGTAATAGCATTCAAAAAGTTTGTCTTAACCTCACTTGATTTTTTGTAGTATTTTGTAGATTTATCACTTGGATTTAAATTACCATTGGTTGGTTGATTCCCAGCTTTGTTTCATCTTGTAAATTGTTTGATTCTAGTGACCTTTTTTCTTTGTTAGAAAAATGTACTTTCTTTGGTCATGCCTTCATGTAAATGGCTTCTTGAAATTTACAAGAACAATAATTATTGTTGTTACCATCATCATCGTGGAAATGTAGAGGAGAATATTTCCTTTTAAGTTCTTTTTATAGTTCTTAGGAGAGTTTATGAAATGAAAACCAAGTGATAGCCTATGGCAATGGCTGAGTTGTGGTATTTTGCACTCCAAGCCATTGGCTATAATGAATGCCTCTAGCAAGGGGCAGTTTTTGTACTTGCAATTTGCCTTTGTGAAGATAATTCTATGGAGATTCACACAAGTGCTCACTTGGACAAACCCTCTCTTCCTTTTCATTCTTTATTTTCCACGTTTCAAATTACCAACTAACATTGATTTGTTATGTAACCTATCAGAATAATAAGGGCCAAATGAATTTGCACATTGCACAACCTTATCTGCCTTGCAGTTTTCTTGTGATTTTTACCTTTGAGTGGCGTCAAACAACAAAGCAAGCAACCATTTCCTCCAAGCTTTTATTTCAAGAAGCCTTCTCTGGCTTTCTTTTACCATTCAGTTTACCTAAATATCATCTAGTTACTATCTATCAAAATAGTGATGGAAAAAGTAACATCTCATTTATCGTTTATTCTGTTAAATGATATCTTACCACCTATTATTGATCAGAATATTATGTCACTATCATTTATTTTCTTAGCATCTTAAGTTCAATTTTACAAATTGTCATTGATATGTTGCCACCTATCAAAAAGATGGGGAACAAAGGAATTTGTACGATGTTTTTAGACTTGGCTCTTTTGACTGCTTTATACGGGTTTAAATGCCATCATCCTTTTAATGATTACAGCTTTACTACTCTTGTTTCTAGATGGAGATGTTTTTTGTCACCCACCTTGTGTGGCTTGGGAGGTTTTTTCCTCCCCTTTTGTATATTTCATTTATCAATGAAATCTATGTTTCTTCTTCAAAACAGGAATTTGTACGAACTAATTTGCTTAACACTTTTCTTTTGATTATCCCATTTGAATGGCGTCAAACAACAAAGCAAAACTTATCTTTGATTCTTGTTGCCTGATTCTGTCTTCTACTTTTTAGAATCCTGAAGGCCTTGGAAACTAAGAAAGTCCACGGCCAAATTAGCTTTATCAGTTCCTTCTTTGCTTTTCATAGGAGCCTCAAGAGAGTTCATTTTCCTAATTGTTGCTGTCCTGTTCAAACTGAGGTTGGAGGGGTTTTTCTTCTTACTTGTTGCTGTTGTTGTGAAAGACCAATCCTTGGAGGCGTTTTCGCAGTTTTTCTCCTCTAACATTGCTACGACTGAAAAGTTTCTAATCAACTGTACACCCATGGTGCCGTCATTGGGATTTATTCACTTCATTCCTTACTAAATCTCATGCATCTCGTCTTTTTCATTGAACCTTTCTTTCCTTTGCAAATTATTCTAGTTGATTACTTTTCTATCTATTTGATTTAGCGACTCTCACCATGTGATAAAAAACTTACTGCCTTCAATAATTTAAGTTTTATATCTATCTCAGGTCATTGAACCAATATTTGTTGCAAAGCCATGGGTTGTTCCATGGACAGCCAAAACCATTGTTCAGGTGATGCCCTTGTTTTCTGTATTTGGAACTGTTTCGTGATTTGTTTCTCTTGTATAAGTAATATGTGATGTGTGATGTTCTCATGACAAGCAGCTGAAATTTTCACCAGTGATATAATTTAATATGGCTGTTTACCTTAGTATCATTACACAATTGTAGGCATTAAGATGAAACATCGAGTTCGGCTCTTATATATATTTGTCAAGTATGCTTGTTGGCCAAAGTGAGCCCTATAGGAAATTGATATTTGGATTAGCGAGTCGTGTGCAATGAAATGAATTAAAGATGAGTTATCTGGTGGTGTAGGTCATGCTTCTCTGGGTTGCATCATTCTGGGTAATCGGATCATGGATAATCCCAATAATAGCCCATACAGCAGGATACAGAAAGGAATTCATGACGTACAGAGGGCAAGCCTTGTACAGCCTTCTAACAGATGTGGTCGAAGGGCTTACTGGGATGGCGATTCTGCATTGCTGCCTCTCAAGATTCCATCCCCTTCCTCCCGGCTGGTTCAAATTCCACTTTGAAGGGAATTGGCAATTCGATGTTGGCTTAGGCTGCCTTATGTTTCCACTCATTAACCGTCTTTCACAGGTGAATCTAAACTTGTTGCCCATCCTTCCATCCGCCCCAGTTACCGTCTCGAGTGTCGAGCAATCAATCGTTGCTAGAGACCCGGTGGCAATGGCACTCTATGCAGTGGTCGTGTCCGTGTGTGCCCCCATCTGGGAGGAGATCGTGTTCCGAGGGTTCCTTCTACCGTCGCTGACGAAATATATGCCGGTATGGTGCTCTATTTTGGTGAGTTCAGTTGCCTTTGCTCTAGCACATTTCAATATGCAGAAGATGCTGCCTCTGATACTGCTTGGGATGGTGATGGGTACTGTATTTGCAAGGACAAGGAACCTTCTACCATCAATGTTGTTGCATAGCCTTTGGAATGCCTTTGTATTCTTAGATCTTATGAGGTAAATGCTGTTAAATTTAACTGTAAATTTTGATCTTATTAAATTTTATATTTTGTTTGGTTCCACTACACAAAAATCAAAATGTGTAGCCCACCTTAGCAAATTTTTCATATTTTAACATGAAATTTGCCCAAGAGTAATTTAATTTATATCAATACAGATTTTCTTTTATAAATAGACAATTGTAATTATTATTAATCTTACATCTTTTACACAATATTCAAAATTGCTTTTATCAATGATAAATCAATGACAAATTTGAATAACTAAAATCGGGTCGAGATAAAGAAAAATACCACAGCGGTGGTATAAGTGAGGTTATAAGTGAAGACAACTATTTCTATTGTTTCGAGACTTTTTTTAGGTGAAATCCAAAATCAAATCACGATCATTTATATATAAATATAGACATGATCAGTACTGTATCCCATCTTTCCCATATAGCAGAAGGCTGACAAAGCCTTCTCCTTCTCCTTCTTCCGCCTCCTCTTCCGCAGCCATGGAAGCTTCTTCTCAGCCACTGTCCATAGAAAGCTTCTCATACAGGTGGTTGGTGAACATCAGATCATCCTTTGAAAGCCGTCCTAATTCCTTCAGAACCTCTCTTGATGAAGCTTCCTTCATTGAGATGGATCCCACAATGCCACCCTCCAAGAGATTCTTCTCCTCCTCCTCCTCTCGCCCTTCTCACGACTTCAACTTCCCTTCTCCGTCCCCGTCCCCGTCCCCGTCTCTCCCTCTCGTCCACGCCGATCAACTCATCTCTAATGGCTATCTCCTCCCTGTAAGCCCTCTCTTCTAAATCAATTTATATTACAAAAAAACATGTAAAGCTCAATTCTTTTTTGCATTCTCCTAATCTTTCAGGCGTACACGGCGAGTGCCGCTGCTTCACCCGTCGTCGAGCCACTGGCGAAACCGGTGTCGTCGTGTTCGTTGAGAAACTCGTGCCGGAGACTATCAAGGAAGGTTTTTGAGAAATATTTGAACCTTTTGAGGCCAATTTGCAGAAGAATTCAAGGGAAAGTGGAGAAACTGTTCCATGGAGGATCTAGCCGCCCAATTTCAAGAGAAACCCATCAGTGGAGAAGATCTTGTGATTCTGAGAGCTCAATTTATGATGCAGTTCTCCACTGCAAAAGGTCCATAGGTGCGTTTTTTACTTCTCATTAGCTTTAAAAATGTGAACTTTATCCTAATTAGTTGAATCAAAGCTGATATATCGAAACGGGTTGATTCGAAACTGTTTGTGTTCATCAGGGAAATGAAGATGATGAAGATGATGAGCATGATGAAGATGATGAACATGATGAACATAGGGGGCAGTAGAGTTGTTGATTGTCTGTTTTGTTTGAATGGTGATGTTTTTTGTGTTTGTGAGTAAAGAGAAAGGGAAAATTGTGGGCATTGATATTAAATATTGGTTGTCTTTATTCCTTTGTGGAACACAAACCATAAATTGAAGAGAGAAAATCTGTCCCTTTCTCCTTTTTTGGTGTTGGATCACACCCACACTTCTCCTATTTCAAACTTTTGTGTCATAAATACAATCAAACAATGAAGGCTCTCTCTTGATTTTGACTTCTAAACATTCCATCCAAATCTCTCTAGCTCCACTTCTTTTATTGTGTTTTCAATTTGGTCCTTGATGTTTTAGAAATTTCACTTTAGTCCCTTGTGTTTTAACATTGTTGAGCTATGACCCTCACGGTCGGAAGAGAAATGTATTCGACAAGATAGCAAGTTATGAGATATTCAGACGTAGAGTTACTGTACTTTCTAGTCTCGCAGCTTCATTCGTCTCCTTCAAGACACTTAGTTTGAAAGATGACTCCTTCGGACATTGTTCTGATGGCCATGGGGAAGGGGACCCAGACTTCCATAGGTCCTTGGTTCGACCTCCTAGAGGACATTCATGGTTCGACCTCCTATAAGAGACCAAATTATAAAGCACCGGTGAACATGGGGATCAAACACATCTGATCCTCTCCGAACTGAGCTATCCCCACTAATTTATAGCTTCAACTTTCGTATTTTTGGGAGACAAAAAAGTGTTTGAAAATAAAATAGTATTATGCAAAGATTACTATAACTTACTTCAAAAACATGCTTTAATTTAGCCTCTACATCCATGAACAGGTATACTAAAAAAGTTTCAACATACAAGAATTGGTAGCACCTACCAATCCAATCAAATCTTATTAACGAGCATTATGCAAAACATTACTAAATGGGACTTAACTTCAAACGATCAACCCAACTATCATAGGCCAGAGACATAGGCTCAATCGACTAATTAGTGATCCCGGACTCTACTTCTACCTAAGATAGAGATACCCTTACAATTAGGGGATTAGTTAATCGAAAAGCTCGAGTAAGAGTAAGAGTAGGAGTAGGACATTCCAGGATAAGGAGACAAGGACAAAGTGTGTTGGGAGAAAAGCCAGATTCTGATAACAATGCATATCTGTTTTCTTTCCATTGGAATTTTCTGGTTCACAAGAAATTGTTTCCATTACTGTGGGGACCGAAGCTTCCATTGCTTCACACCACTTTGCCAGTCACTGTACGCATAAGCAGAGCACATCACTGTGATGCTCCAATTCTTCTGTCATCTCAAAACTCCAAACGAATGGATAACCCTTACAACTTTTCAAGGCAGAGAACAAGACAGACAATCCAACATCAAATGTTTCATTTGAGTGGCTAAGGTTCTCACTGTCTTACTACTGCTAGTAGCACAGCTGAAAATTAGAAAACCCCATGACTTCGGATACTTCAACATAGTTCCTTTATTCATATCTCACATGAACAGGAAATCAAGCACATCATAGATATTCATACACAAATCATAATATATTTCTAACAAAATCTGTTTCATTGGAGCCATTCAAACTACAAAATCAATTTCTTCCTATGTCTGATCGGTGGTTTTTATACCGGGGTGAGCCTGAGAGCAGTGGAGCTAATAACTTGATGGTTGGACGTTCATGTCTCTGCCTGCTGAGGGTGGTGGTCAGCGGAGCTATTCGTTTGACGGTTGAAGGTTCGTGTCTCGGCCTACGAGGGTTGGTGGTCCTTCAGATGCTTCTAAATCCTTGTTATCTGAGTTCGAAAACTTCAAGAAGTTTTCAATGTCTTGAGCTTCTGAACTTCCTTGTTTTAGATGATGCAACCAGTTCCACTGTGGTTTCGGCTTTCTGTTGCTAATGGCAATAGCGATGTCGTTAGGAAAGAGGTCACGGAGCACAAAGGCGTGGATGATCGTTGATGCAAGGAGAGCTGTCACTATGATTACAGCAGTGGCAGAGAGTACAACAGACAGAACTTGTGTTACTGTATTTGTAACTTCAGTTGAGTATTTTATAGCTGCAATTGCAGCACCAGTCATGGGAAAAGTATATGCCCACCAGGCCAGCGAGAACCTATTGATTCAAAACAAAATGCTATTGAGATAACTAACTTGTAAAGAATGTAAAAGTTTCAAGAGAAGAAAGAAAGTTGTGTCGTACTTAAAGCCCCGGAAAAAGTTGACTCGAACAACCTGAAAAGAACCATGGAATTGTAACACGTTCAACGAAGCGATCAACAGAACCATGAAGAAAGAACAGCAAAGTTTTTCAGGTCACCATGAATCAAAATGCCTTAATCTTGACCCATAAAACAACTAGTAAACAAAGGCTGAAATACAAGAAATGAGCAGTATAGAGACTAACCAGTGAGAAGTAGAGGAACAGGGCGATAAAGTAAATGATTCGTGAAGCGTTGTCGAAGGAACCTTGAATTTTTGCCCATGCCATGGATGCAACACTTGGTGCTGCTATGAAAAGAAAGAACACTGGATGCAGTTCCTTTGGGAGTGTCTCATTGGTTGGTAGTCTCTGGTAGAGAGTTACAAAAAGGACTAAATAGTGAGCCATTCCAATAGCAAAGAAGAATACGGGCCCTTCCTTTAGTCCCATTGAGGCTCCCAACAAAGCCCCCACAAAATTCCCCACAACGGAAAGATGGTTTGTAGGATTAGCCACTTTTGACAATCTGCGTTGGCCTCCTGACATCCATTGCCCATAAATCTTAAGCTCAAGGCATAGAAATGGAGCCATGAGAACATACCAAATGGCTGGATGCAGGTTAGTGGCAACTGATGGAGGAACACCAATGGCTAAGAACAAGAGAGATATCAACGGTGCAAAGAAGAAGTTGACACGAATAGGGTGGTAGTATTCACGACGAACTGCTTCGAAGTACAGAAGCATTTTCAGAAGGTAAACGGAAGCGATGGTGACTATAAGAGCAATGGAAATTATCCATAAAATGAGATTTATTTTCAAGCTCAAATGAAGAAACTTCGTGGAGACAGAAGTGGCCAGTGTTTTCCACATGATTGCTTGGCTACTAACACCAAGACAGATACCAAACGACGAGATAGGAAATCGGAGTAGAAAAGGCCATGTCCTGTCTTCTGGAAGCAGTATTTCCTCTGAAGCCTGTTTAAAAATGGAAAACAAATTGTTCAAAATTATTTCTAATCGGTTAAGAACGTCTTTTCGTATTCCGAAAGTCATACCAAACTCCCACTAACTCTTCATCTGATGGGAAGATCCATTTTCGCCTTCGAAATGCAAGGCTTTGAACTAGTGGTAACCAGATAAATAATACAAACCAAATTGATTTTAGCAGGAGGCTAGAGCACCAAATGTTTACTAGTCATTCTATTGTTCAGACATGAAGATATTGATATATGATATATTGGCATGAGTTAAGAATTTGAGAATAGGAGTACATACCCTTAGAGTTTCCAGCTCTGGACCTTCCAATGCATCGAAGTAACGGTGAACCGGTATGTTATTCTCCATTCCTTCTCTTTGCACTTCAATTTCCTCTGGCCTAGTTTGTCTTGCTGACTTTCCACTAAGTAGAGTTAATTGCCTTTCAAGTTTTCCAGACCATGTTTTGAAGGAATCAAATCTTTTGTCCTTCAATCTTCTCATACTAGGGTGATGTGCAGCATTTGTGTTCCTCGACACGTCAAACGTAGAACCCCTCGGAATTGGCTGAGAGTGAAACTTTGCAGCTTTCTGTGGTTTGGCCCCAGCAGCAGTACCCAAGGCTTCATTGTTTAGAATCTGTTCGCCACCGAATAGAACTCGTTTTGAAGGCTGTAAGTGAACTCCCACAGGGGAGGGTGGCATACTGATAGAAACAGAATGCTTTCTTTGATGGTTAATGAACTGAAGTTCATCATCACTTTGCTCAGCAGGTGATAATGTATTTCCCTGTTTTTTATGGAAAAAAGAAGTCCATTATTCACCTGACCACCATGATACATGTTTTTCTCCCAGAATTCTAAGTATTCCAAGTCATCTAAAGCAGAAGACAATCAACAACAAGAACGTCTCGCTTACGTCAAATCTAGACGATGAACACGCTGATACGATCTCAAAATCATTTGTTCCATAATCAATACTTCACTAAAATAAATACACATGATTTGTGTAAGAACTTACAGTAGGCAGGGTAGAGGGGGAATGATTATTTGGGAGGCTACCCTCTTCTATCCCATCAAAGGGAACCACTTCAATTGATGATATGTGTTTGATTAATGGTGGAACCTCAGACAACTCCTCAGGCTTATATTCTTGATATGTTCCGTTTTCCATGATGAAGTGCCAGCACCTAGAAGTCATAGAAACCATGATTTCGGGAACTAAAACTTGTAGGAAGATAAGAATACTATGAACCATAACTTGATTAAACAAAATCATAAGCAGAAAATTGAAATGGGGCCATTTGATAACCATTCTATTTCTAAGAACATTCTTAAAATCCTTAAAAGAATTTGAAAATGAAAAGCCTCTGATCTTAAACAACAAGATCTATAAAAGATGCCACACTAAGACAAAATTCAAACAGCTAAACTAGATCGATGTTTAATTTGCATCAAGATCAAGAATGCATATAGAAAATCAACATGAAACATATTTTAGAACCATCCTTTTAAACCAAATGAAGGGAAAATAACACAAACCAGAACAGATGGAGAAGAAGAATGTTACTAGTTTCCGGTCTGTGGCCCGTGGGAACTCAGGTTTGGAATCTATGGAGAAGCAATCTCAGATGGAGAAGCAATCTCAGATGAACAGATGGAGAAGCAATTTTTGTCACTTTCTCTTCAAGAAATCTCAGATTTGGNTCCAATCAAGCAATTTTTGTCACTTTCTCTTCAAGAAATCTCAGATTTGGAATCTATGAAGAACAGAATTCTGTGTCGCTCAAGAATTGGGGAGCCTCCGTGGGAACTCAGGGGGACAAACCAGAACAACTAAGACACGTCTTTCAGAAACAGAAAACATCACATATTTATAGACAAGAAAGATAGACGTACTTATAAAACTACCACAAATGGATGTCTTAAAGATAATTACAGCTGCTTATTAAGACTGACACGACCTTAGTTCTTAGCAAAAGACAAAACATCCACGACAAAACTATTCCAGCTAAAAAGTAGGATTCTATCCCTCTTGTCCAAAGTGAACACACGCTTGAATGTCTTGTCATATCTTCATTGCACATCTTTTTCAACTTGGTTGCTACCAATTGGCTTGTTTGACTTAACAGAAAGCTACAGGAACCAATGAACACAAACTAATATGATAGAAAACTGTAATCTAATAATAACAGATCAACAACTACAATGCAATCTATTGAAGGAAGCGTTAACCCAATCTCAGATAAAGTAAAGGGTTTATTAAAAACTAGTCGTTTTTCAAAGCTATGGAACAAAGTCCATGAATTGTGGATATAAAATAGAAACCCCATGTCAAAACAAACAAAATTCGCGGAAAAAAAAAGTTGTGCTAATCCAAACAATGACAACAGTTGGTCGTGATTCATTGGTTTGAAATTAGATCTTCGTTATACATATATTTTATTGCAGACAGCTGTTCCAAAAAGGATTTAAAACAACAAAATGTCCCCTGAAAACCCTATTGAAAATTGGGGAGAACCCCAGAGGAAGTCACCGTCGAAGGAAGTCAAATAATAAGAAAATCGCAAGGGGAATAACAAGAGCGTAATAAATGGGAAAAATCAATTGAAAGTCCAGATGTAAGAACATTAAGCATCAGACGAGAAGATTATGATTGAGTAGGTAGAAGCATAATTGTGGCGGTGACGGTTCGATCCTGAGAGCGAGACCCACATACGGCTAAAGAGATAAGATATGATATTTTCGTAAAGGGTTGATCTAAACAGGACAGAAATTAAAAAAGCATATACAGTTTATGGGAGAAGAAAACTTGAAAGTCGCTTTTGGAATGTCGCTATCGGCGTTGCTGAAACTGCGATGAACAGAGGATTAAGCATTTAATATTGCTGCTCTAATCCCTTCCTACTCCAATCGTTGGCGGCTTAAATTCATATCTATATTTTTAATCACTCACTTTGTGTCTAACATTATGTTAAATTTTTTTCAGAAATCATGTGTAAATTTTATATAATATTTTTGTCTTTGAACGTTACGAATCCATACTCAATCCCTACTCGCATCTTTGTAAAAATATATGAAAATTTTATAATAATAGAAAATGAAACAGGAGTCGAGATGGTAATAGAAAATATTTTTGTGTTCCCACCTTACACATCTCTATTAGCATATTCGAACAGTCGTGTTGATCGAGACCGATTCAAGCCTCGACCTCATGGGCGGGATTTATTTAAGCTTGTTTTTGTATTTAGTTCTAGTGGATGTTGACTTTTGGTCCATCCATGGTAAAAACTTTGTGGTAAATAATTTAGGGAGGTAAGTTTTCGGCAAAAGGAAGAAACAAAAATACAAATTAGATAGTAATTTCCGTTTCTAAAGTAGTCTGAAGAAGGCCCAAATACAAGCCACAAGGCCCATGGGCCCAAGTATGGGCCTTGTCCAGTGAGATAGTCTACCCATATGCAATATATATTTGATCAAATAGGGGAAATTGTAATAAATGGTCTTCAATTTTTTTTTAAGAATTTTAAAAGTATCTTTAAGGTCGGTACCAAAAAAGTAACATTAAAAAGTTTGGAGATAATCTATGAAGTGTTAATAGATCATTTTCGTTCATATATGAGAGACAATCTATGAAGTGTATTAAGAATATTAGGCAGTCTCTCAATGAAATATTTTAAAGTTGAGATCTACGAATCAAATGAAACTCGACTATCGTTGTTCGGGTTAAAAGCTTATTTTATTGCCTTAATTAACTTAAATTATTGGTTAGATTATACACAAAAGTTGAAAATGAAACCAGAAGCAATAAAGAATTATATCCCCCACTAGGGAGTTGCAGCCAATGGTTCGTGAAACTTTTGTGAACAAAATTTTTGAAAACCCCAAAGAATCTCCAAATGGATTCCAAGATCTTCCCTTTTCAGCCTCATTTCACTTGAATGTACTTCAAATTCATATATTAATTTATTTATTTAGTTTAATATGTGTTTATAACTTTATCCTAAGTAATTCACAAAAATAAATCGTTACTAATTGTTTATTGTCATCACTCCTGACTAGAAATTCACCTTTCAAAAGAGCCGAACGTCTTCATTGTCATATCGTGACTCTAATATTATTTCTAATAACTCAAATCTACCAATGGTAGATATTGTTCGTTTTAGCCTGTTATGCATCGTCGTCAGCCTTACGATTTTAAAACGTGTCTACTAAAAAAGTTTCCACACCTTTATAAAAAATAATTTTTTTTTTCTTTTATTTATTTAAAAAGAAAAGAAAAGAAAGCACTATGTTTATATGTACATATAAATAATCAATATACACATCCTGACCAAGAAAAGTAGGCAAAGATTCAATAAACAATTAAATTAAATTAAATTAAATTAAATTAAATTAAATTAACATGCTTTTCTTAATTAATGAAATTGAAAAACCCTCATTTGGAACCTATGAGTTAGTTCCATTATTAGAAAATTAAGAAGGTGGGGAAGAAATTAGTGCTTTTCATTAATTACTTTAATTACTTTTACCTTATCCATCCCTTTATTTTATTAATTTATTTAATTACCGTTTCTCACCTAAATTTCTTTTTATAATTTGAAATTTAAGTTCGGTGGGCCTCTTTAGTTAAGAGTACCGTAGAATCTTTAATTACGATATGAACGTGTATATTAACGTATGAAACAGTAAATAAATAAAAATTAATGAATCAAATCATTGAAAAGTTAATCAGTGATTAAAGGTGAAAATATGAGATTAGTTGCATTAATAATGTGTGTGTTAATTAGTGGAATTAATGGTTGCCAAGTTGCACTCTCTTTTGACCTAATTAACAAGAATATGTAATTTCACCATTTTCTTTAAAGAGTGACGTCAGCAACTGTAATACACGTGTCCCACCATCGCCTACTTACTTTCCTCAACTTTTCTCTCTCTCATAATGGACGAAGGGGAGCTGCTTTATTTATTTTTTATTTTTTTTACCACGTGCCTTTATTTAAAAATAAAATTAAAATTACTATTTATTCCAATAACGTGCATCTTCTTTTCTTCATGTAGTTCTTCGTTTCGTCAATTATATATCATTATTAGCCTCACAGTTTTAAAAACGCGAATGTTAGAGAGAAATTTTCACACCCTCATAGGTAATATTTCGTTATCCTCTCCAACCGAGGTGAAATCTCACGCTAAATTTCGATTCAAATCACGGGTACGAGGCGTTACAAAAAGAATACTTATTCAAAACTATTTTTCTTTTCCTCGTTACTCCTTTTCAATCAATCTACAAACACGTGGATACATACCTAAAGTTCGATTAATCGAACGATACAAACTACAAACAAAGTTAAAAACTTTCTCGATCGAACGATCTACCATGAGCGCGAAAGAAATCGATAGAGAAACAAACATTAAAGGTGGCCCCTTTACGAATCTCTCTCTTGCGTGTAAAGGAAAACAATTTGGTCAAGGCCATGACAAAAGCCGTAGAAGATCATGGATGTTATGTTCCTAGCCATTCATACCCAATCAAAAAAAGAAAAAAAGGCAGATGGAATGGAAAAAGACAGAAAAGAAACGACTTCTCTTGCATATTATTATCGGCTTTTGCGCTATACATTTTCAACCGACACTACTCGAGTTGTCTAGGCCACACCTTCTCCAATTCAACCCTACTAATTTTTTAAAATATGTTTTTTTTATTAATAAAATCAATCGTAATCAAGAAGAAATAACACAGTAGCGATTTAGACTCCGCTAATACTCAAATTTTAGTATTTCTCGTGACTCGGATATATATATAAATATTTTGTTGAAAAAATATATATATATATGTTTTAATTGATTGAGTGACTGAGCGTAAAAGGGAACAATTTTAAAGTTAGAGAGATTGACGGGCCCTAAATGTATAGGTATATTTGGTGGGGGAATATTGAGGAGTGGTGTGAATCTTTTCCAAGATACCTTTCTTTGTCCTTAAACAGGAAAGGTGAATTAGATCTTTTGGGTTCTTTATTCAATCTCCAAAAAGTTAAAAAAAGAAATTGCTAAATAATTAAAAAATTTAAATAAAAAGGTAAGATTTTAATTAATTAATAAATTATTTATTTATTTTTCTGACTATTGGCCACTTTAAACGCAAACCATTCGTGGGATAATTTTTTCCCAATTAAATCCAAGAAAAGAAAAAAGAAAATTTTAAAATGGTGGTTTTAAAGCAGCTTTTTATTGTGGGTTTTTTTTTTTTAAATATATATATATATATATATATATATATATATATATATATATAAAAAAAAAAAAAAAAAAAAAAAAAAAAAAAAAAAAAAAAAAAAAAAAAAAAAAAAAAAAAAAAAAAAAAAAAAAAAAAAAAAAAGATATTTCCTACCAAGAAGAACCAAAGCATGTGAGGGGCGAGTTGGAAAAAGACCTCTCATTCTAAGGACAAAAGAAGATGGGTTCTCCAAATCATCAAACGCCTGACATAAACAAATGGCTTCTTTCCTTCAAGTTTTATAAGACTTTCAAAGCTTCTAACTTTCATCGTCGTCCAATTCAATCTCGTAAATCTTTTACTTTTTTTGTCAACTATGTTTAGCTTAATAGTTAAGATATCTTTACTTTTTCCATGTTTGAATCGTTATTCTCTTAGTTATAATATTACACCCGAATAAAAAAGAAGTATTTGAATGAATTGATACCACGATGATCTCACATCGATTGGAGAGAGGAACGAGTGTCAAGAAGAATGTTGGACTCCAAAAGGGGTGGATTGTGAAATCTCACGTCGATTAGAGAGAGGAACGAGTGTCAGCAATAGTGTTAGGCCATGAAGAAAGGTGGATTATAAGATCTCAAATCAGTTGAAAGAGGAGAACAAGACATTGTCTACGAGGGTCCATAAATTTGTTTATAAGTTATTTGCTATCATTATAATTTCCACCAAATAAAAATAATAATATATTTTAGAAAAAGTTGGTATAGGTAGCTTTTACGGACCTTAATTAAATTGGACCCACATCGATTATAATTAAGAAATACAATGCATAGATCCCCACTAACCCTTCACACACATAAAAATCCCTAAAAAAGCTAAGCATTGAAAGGGAAATATGAATTAAAAAGACAACAAAATGGAATCTTTTTTTTTTTTAATTAAAAAAAAAAATCTCACATAGACAAAATATGTTCCCAAACAAATCTATTCATTCTTGCACTTATGGGGTTTCATCACTTTCATCAAAATCTTCAACCAAACCAATGTGTCATTCCATCACCTTTTACATCTTTTCTGGTTTAGATGTTGTTTTCATTCCTTCCGTTCAATATTAATTTATAAATAACTTTCAATTTTATTATTTTTTAAGATTCCACGTCGCTTGGAGAGAATAATGAAATATTTTTTTTACAAGGATGTGGAAATCTCTCATTAACAAACGCGTTTTAAAACTTTGAGGAAATGTGGGCTTGAGGCATTATAAATAGTATCAAAGCCAAACATCTAATGGTGTGCCAACGAAAACGCTGGTCTCAAGGGGAGTGGATTGTCAGATCCCACATGGTTGAGGAGTAAAATAAAACAAAACCTCTTCCTGTTTTAAAATTTTCAAGGGAATCTGGAATGAAAAATCCAAACACAACTACTATTTACTAGTGGTGGGATTGAGTCGTTACACTACACCTATTGTATATAGTGATTATTGAGTCAGTAGAATAACAACCCTCCTGATGGAAATAGTTACACCCATTTTAATAATTTTTTTATTTTATTATAGTGATCATTGGGTTAATTTTTTTTTAATGATATTTAATTCATTATTTATTTATTAAAATTGAATTTTTCTCTTTATTTGTGTGATTGGTTAGTTGAAATGTCGATTTGTAGTCTATTGGAAATTCCATATGCACAGACTTTTATTTGTCAATACCTTCCCCAACTTGCTAAATAAAAAAATTAGTTAAATTATATATATACTTTTTTCTTTAAATTTTGCGCTTCAATTATTATTTTCTATTTTTATTATTTCTTTTCAACTTCCAACTCCCTAAACTATTCATTATATATATAAAATATAATAAATAAATAAAGGATCTTAATATATTTTAATAGAATCAGACATTTCTATTTAAATAATTGAATTGCATCTCCATAACTCGTATCATAGTAATTTTTTTTTTACTTTTTTAAGGTCACGTCTTTTTCTTTCAAAAGATATTAATTAATACATCATTTTAAAAATGAATTTGAGAAAATAACGAACAGAAAGAGACCAAAACATTGGGACAAACTTTTGGAGTAGTCCCATGTGGTGTGTTACCATGCCACCGAAAGCATACAATATAATGTCAATGTTTTTTGTTTTAAAAATTAAATATAGTGGCTAATATTAATTTAAAAATTGTACATATAATTTTCAATCATTATTCAATTGGATTCGATGTCATTCAAATGCATTTCTAATAATGCACGTCCAATAATTAACCTGCCAAGACTTTAATGCAATGCATCAATTTCATCCATTCGTGAATTTGTGACATGTCAATTTATTTCAAATTTAATATTTTCTTTAAAAGAAAAAACAACATATAATATAATTTAATTACAAAACAATGCATACCAATATAATATATTTTATATATTATATTCAATAAATATTATGACTTAGATTTAGTACATTAGTTTAAAAAATTGGAATGAAATCAAATATTCTTATAAGATACGCAAAAATATTATAAAATTTATTAAGTATTATATTAAATTCTGAAAAAGAAAAAAAAAAAAAACATATTGAGTATTATATTAAAAAAAAATTAGATGGAGTATTATAATATAATATGTGGCTAATTTTAATTACAAAAATTATAAAGAGTTGAGGACGGGAGGGTGAAGAAGGAGACGATAACGCAGAGCAGTTTTCTTGAGGGAAACGCAAATATTCACATGCGGGTGATACCACCGTAACATCCGCACGTGGCAATTTTATAATTTTATACTATTAAATAAAAAATAAAAAAATAATTCAATTATATATACATATAAACATTCATATTCATCACTAAAATCTCATAAATAATTTGATAAAAAAAATTGATTTTTTAGACTTTTTTTTTGTGTAATTTTATTAAATTATAAAAATGAAATTCTAATTTTATTTTTTTTTTCTCCACAGATGTTTACATATTTATATGAGTATATAAAAGCACACAGAAAAGGAAAAATAAAGAAAGTTGCAGAATTGGGTTTAATGGTGCTGAAAATGCACAAGGAAGTCAAAAGAAAGCTGAGGGAGTGTAAGGGCTTTTGGGTTTTGCCTATTTTGGTTTTGAAATTTGGGAAGGAATTTCAACGTCCACCATTACAGGACACTCCATGCTATATATAGCTCTCTATAATACTCTTAACCTCTCAACACCCTCCCACCAACGTCGTCTCCCAGCCCACAATCCCAATATTTTTCTCTGCTTTTTCCCACCAACGCATTCCTTCCCTCTTTCTGCCAATACCCTTTTCAATAATCCCCTCCATTCTTCCCTCTTTTCTGGGATTTTCAACCCCAAATCTTGCAACTTCTTACAAGATCATCATCGAGTAGCTAATAGATGGTCGGGTTTTTGTTGGGTTTGAATCGGTTTTAATCTGTGTTTGGGAAAGGAGGGGAAGGGAATTTTTGTTTGTGGGTGTGTGTGTTTGGTGGTGATGGAACAGAAGCACATTTTTCTGTCTGCTTTGGGCGTTGGGGTTGGAGTTGGGGTTGGCCTTGGATTGAGCTCTGGACAAGCTGTTGGCAAATGGGTTGCTGGGAATACCTCTTCTGATGAGATTACAGGGCAGAAGATTGAACAGGAGCTCATCAGGCAGCTCGTTGATGGCAGAAATAGCGATGTTACTTTTGATGAGTTTCCTTATTATCTTAGGTAATATAACATGCTTCTTTCTCCTATCATGAACTGCTCGTAACATCTTTCTTTTCTTTGGTGGCTGGAATGTTTTTCTTGCTTTTAGATTTTGGTTTAAGCTTGAATGTTTCTGTAGGTGATTCTAGAGATATTTGTTATTCTGCCCCCTTCCAGATATCACCATGTTTGTATGGATT
Source organism: Cucurbita pepo subsp. pepo (assembly GCF_002806865.2). NCBI lineage: Eukaryota > Viridiplantae > Streptophyta > Magnoliopsida > Cucurbitales > Cucurbitaceae > Cucurbita > Cucurbita pepo. Next base: position 3,864,282 of record NC_036642.1, read on the forward strand.
AATCCATGAGAAATTAGAGGTTATGGTAAAACTTCGTTTAAAACGTTCCATTCGACGGTATCTACTGAGGATTGGATTCTTATACTCTTGGTGAATGGAAGAGGTGACGATGAGCTTAGAGATGGCCATGTCTTGTACCATTTTTTTCAGTCACTATTGTTTTTATGTTTGCTGCATCTATAGTGATCAATACTCAAAATTATAAGAGTATATCAATACAATGGAGTAGTTCATTGGAAGTTCAATGTTAAATCTACTTTGATGTCAGTTTGTTTACATCTTTCAGTTTATGTTCTTGGAGATTGTTGAGCTTTCTTGTTCTTTACTTCCTTTTAATCCTTTTAACTATGTTTTTGTACCATATATGAAGAGAATCTTTGTAGCTTAAGTGTTTTCATTCCCATGGATTAGAAAATCGTTGTTTTCGAGTTTGATTTTGGGAATTTTCTATGATTCCTCCATGACACTTCGACATTACGTACCCACAATCTCGTTTCTTGAATTCGTATTTTCATGTTCTAGTCACTGATCTTTCTGCTCTGATGGTAATCACAGTGAGAGGACGAGGATGCTCTTGATGAGTGCTGCATATGTTCGTTTGAAGCATTGTGACATCTCCAAGCACACCAGAAATCTTTCACCAGCGAGTCGGGCTATTTTGCTTTCAGGACCGACAGGTATGGACTATGACGCTTCCGCCTCAAGTACCTTGTAGTAGCAAAACAATACTTTTCAGGGCACAGTATATGATGCAATCTGGTTGTATTTTCTGTTTCTTTTCCATAAAGAACTGTACCACCAAATGCTTGCCAAGGCTCTGGCGCAACACTTCGAGTCGAAGTTGCTGTTGTTAGACGTTTCTGACTTTTCTCTAAAGGTATCTTATCTACACTAGCTTGACTTTTCAGTTTTGGTTTGTGGCATATTGAGACTAATACCACCAATGTCTAACTTGGCTACAGATGCAGAGCAAATATGGTTGTGCCAAGAAAGAACCGGTAAGTTCGAACTGCCAACGAACTTGAACTCGGCAATAGTTATCTAGCTGTACTATATGATGCATGAGTACCTTAACTTCAAAACCTATAGCTTGAGGAGGACATAGAAAGGAGCTATTCCTGATTGATGGTTTACTTTTGCAGTCATTCAAGAGGTCCATCTCTGAGGCGGCGTTGGAGCGTGTGTCTAGCGTTTGGGGTTCCTTCTCGATTCTTCCTACGAGTGGAAATACTAGAGGTATGAAAAACATATGTTTTCCATTTCCAAGACAAATGTTCCTCATGTAGGTGACAAGTTACTTCGTCTTATCAAGAAAGAAGGTCCTCTTTTCCGCACACTTAAGATCTCATATCTTTTTCCTTGGCACCTGATACATATTCTCATCGATCTGAATTCTTTTCGTTAATTTTTATCATTTAATAAACTCCCGAGTTTTGTGTTCTCCTTATTCAAATATACATAAAGTACTTATGTGAGATCTCACATTGGTTGGAGAGGAGAATGAAACATTCTTTATAAGGGTGTGGAAATCTCTCCCTAGCAAACGCGTTTTAAAAACCTTGAGGGAAAACCCGAAAGGGAAAGCTAAAGGGGACAATATCTACTAGGAGTGGGCTTGGGCCATTACAAATGGTATCAGAGAAAGGGAGGCTGAGCTCCGAAGGGGGGTGGACATGAGGCGGTGTGCTAACAAGGACGCTGGCCCCGAAGGGGGGTGGATTGAGGGGTCCCACGTCGATTGGAGAAGAGAACGAGTGTCAGCGAGGACGCCAAACCCTGAAGGGGGGTAGATTGAGGGGTCCCACATCGATTGGAGAAGGGAACGAGTGTCAGCGAGGACGCTGGGCCCCGAAGGGAGGTTGGGTTGTGAGATCTCACATCGGTTGGGGAGGAGAACGAAACATTCTTTATAAGGGCGTGGAAACCTCTCCCTAGTAGACGCGTTTTAAAAACCTTGAGGGGAAGCCCGAAAGGGAAAGCCCAAAGAGGACAATATCTACTAGCGGTGGGCTTGGGCCGTTAAAACTTATCTCTAATGGCTGTTTTTAAGGTTATTCTGATTGATTATAATGTCAATAAAGCTGGACAACAGAGTATCTCTTTAGTTCCTTTGAAGTTCAATAGAAAAATTTGTAGTTATTGATCATCTCATTCCCATTTTCTCTTATAGGCAATTTAAGAAGGCAAAGCAGTACTACAGACATTCAATCAAGGTAGAGTATTCCATGTCTTATCATAACATGACCAGTTTCTCTACTTGCAATATGATCGACATCGTATGATGGCAGTTGGGCACGTATGCCCCCATGAAACTTTAATTTTGTTGGTGGCTGCTCATAACCATACCATCGGACGACGCATCACAGAGTTGCATGCTATGTTCTAATTCGTAACTAGTGTCTATATTCTTTTTAATCTGCAGAAGTACCGATGGCCCGTCCAATCCTCCAAAACTTCGGAGAAATGCTTCTACTGCGTCTGATATTAGTAGCATCTCATCGAATTGTGCTTCAACAAATTCAGGTTAAATCCAAAATCCTAATGAATATGAAATCGAACTTTTTAACGACAATTGTGATGAAGTCGATGATCAAGAGACTGTATCGATATTCTCGATTTCTAATATGGTTCTTATCTCTTTCAGCTTCTGTCAAGCGCACAAATAGTTGGTGTTTTGATGAGAAACTTTTTCTTCAGTCGCTTTATAAGGTAATCCACGTACGAGTTGTTTGATCGTCGATATATTCCTCATCTTCGACGTATGGATGGCTGATGGAGATGTTATTTGTTTGAGTAGACCTTGTTACAATGGACTGAAAATTTGTCTAATCGTTTGAATTGTACAGGTCTTGGTGTCGGTATCCGAAACCAATTCCGTAATTTTGTATCTACGAGATGTCGAGAGACTTCTTCTTCAATCACAGAGGCGGTACAATCTGTTCCATAGATTTCTGAACAAGCTCTCTGGATCAGTTCTAGTACTCGGTTCGAGAATGGTAGACTTGGAAAATGATTGCGGAGATGTCGACGACAGACTGACCTGTTTATTTCGGTATAGTGTCGAAATTCGACCCCCTGAAGACGAGAATCATCTTGTCAGCTGGAAAGCTCAATTGGAAGAGGACATGAAGATGATTCAGTTCCAAGATAACAAAAACCACATTGCTGAAGTTCTTGCTGCAAATGATCTTGAATGTGATGATCTTGGATCAATCTGCCATGCAGACACCATGGTTCTTAGTAATTATATCGAAGAAATCGTCGTATCGGCGATATCCTATCATTTAATGAACAACAGGGATCCCGAATACCGAAACGGAAAACTTCTGATATCTTCCAAGAGGTACTCACCATATTCCATGCTAAGATTAACATTCCCCCAAAATAAAAAGAGAGATGAAAAGATAAAGCATCCATGAATGATGCATATATTAATAAAAATCTGGTTCTGGAGCAGTTTATCCCATGGGTTGAGTATATTCCAGGAAGGAAATAATGAAGGTAAAGACACTCTAAAGCTAGAGACGAATGCAGAATCATCGAAGGTTCGGTTTATGTTTCGATAATTTACTTTGGAAAACGTTTATCTTTCTACTTCATTTTGCTTAATAATATGTTTTTCTTTCTTATTTAGCAGGAAGCCCCGGGGGACGATGCTGTCGGGGTGAAGACTGAATCAAAATCTGAAAATCCAGCTGCAGAAAACAGAGGAGAGGCAGATAAATCTGTACCTATAGTGAAGAAAGATGTTGAGAATGTACCTCCACAAAAAGCACCTGTAAGTTCATTCTATACCTCATGGGTTGCATTTATTTTCGAGGGGAACGAAACTTCCCTTATGAGGGTGTGGAAACTTCTCTCTAGTAGACGCGTTTTAAAACCGTGAGGCTGACGACGATATGTAACGGGTCAGAGCGGACAATATTTGCTAGTAGTGGGTTTTGGTTGTTACAAATGTTATTAGAGCCAGACACCGGGCGGTGTGTCAACGAGGACGTTGGGAGCCAAGGGGAATGGATTGTGAGATCCCACATCAGTTGGAGAGAAGAACGAAACATTCCTTATAAGGGTGTGGAAACCTCTCCCTAGTAGACGCGTTGTAAAACCGCGAGGTTGACAACGATACATAACAAGCCAAAGCGGACAATATTTGCTAATGGTGGGTTTGGGCGGATACACTAACAACTAAACATGTTCGTTAATCATAGGCCCCTGCATTGTCTTAAAACATTTGATTACCAATTTTATGAGTGACTGTTGGTAACTACGGTGGGTTTGGGCGGATACACTAACAACTAAACATGTTCGTTAATCATAGGCCCCTGCATTGTCTTAAAACATTTGATTACCAATTTTATGAGTGACTGTTGGTAACTATGGTGGGTTTGGGCGGATACACTAACAACTAAACATGTTCGTTAATCATAGGCCACTGCATTGTCTTAAAACATTTGATTACCAATTTTATGAGTGACTGTTGGTAACTACCTTGATACCCGAAACACGATCGTCATGTCTTTATTGTCGATTCTAGTGTTTGGAATTGAGGTTTCGGCTTCGCTACCCATCAGTATCGTTTCACCAAAATTTCAGTTTTTATGATCAATGTTGGCATTTCTTCCACCCCATTGCTTCCTTCTTTAATATTTCATTTATGTACGACAGGAAGTCCTTCCCGACAACGAATTTGAGAAGCGTATAAGACCGGAAGTTATCCCTGCAAACGAAATCGGGGTGACATTTGCAGACATAGGTTCCTTGGATGAGATCAAAGAGTCCTTACAGGAATTAGTCATGCTTCCTCTCCGACGACCAGACCTCTTTAAAGGCGGGCTTCTCAAACCTTGTAGGGGTATTTTGCTTTTCGGCCCTCCTGGTACGGGTAAAACGATGCTGGCGAAGGCCATTGCTAATGAAGCTGGAGCAAGTTTCATTAATGTTTCGATGTCCACAATCACTTCTAAATGGTTTGGGGAAGACGAAAAGAACGTTCGGGCACTGTTTACGCTTGCAGCAAAGGTCTCCCCTACAATTATTTTTGTCGATGAAGTCGATAGCATGCTTGGCCAGCGGACTAGAGTGGGAGAGCATGAGGCCATGCGGAAGATTAAAAATGAATTCATGTCACACTGGGATGGATTGCTGACTAGAAATGATGAGAGAATACTAGTTCTTGCTGCAACCAACAGGCCATTTGACCTCGATGAAGCCATCATTCGTCGATTCGAGCGCAGGTAGGAATACTTTTGTTTCCCGTGATCCCTTGACGAGTCATGTAATTGGTGAGGACATGGGCTAATGTAGTGCCATTATCTTCGCCGAAACTCGCCAAGCTCGTTGCTAAAATGAAAATTATAGTGAAGTATTAATTATCGACATATCGTTCTTGAGGGACTCGCTGTCTAATCCTTCAATCTATTCCATTGAGCAGAATTATGGTTGGTCTTCCATCAGTGGAGAGCAGGGAAATGATCTTGAGAACTCTTCTTTCAAAGGAGAAGGCTGAAGATCTTGATTTCAAGGAGCTTGCAACTATGACAGAAGGGTACAGTGGAAGTGATCTCAAGGTGTGTACTCTTATTACTTGAATTAATCGCTTAGTTCCATCGATCAGCTCACGACCTTTACTTCCGGCAACAGAATTTGTGCGTGACTGCAGCTTATCGGCCCGTTCGGGAGCTCTTGCAACAAGAGAGATTGAAGGATTTGGTAACTTCCATTAAGCTATTCCCACATGAAATGTTTTATCATCCAAGTTCTGAAAAAAAAAATGAATCTTTAACTTCCATCTTTTATAGGAAAAGAAGCAAAGAGAGCTGAAGGAGGAGCAGCAGAAGGAGGAGAAAACGGAGACAGAGATGGAGACCGAGACCAAGAACGAGAACGAGAACGACAAGAAGAAAGAAAATAACTCGGAAGATATGACCGTTACGAAAGAGGAAGAAAAAGAGGAACAAGTGATCATTCTGAGGCCTTTAAATATGGATGATATGAGACAGGCAAAAAATCAGGTGAATATCTGTGTTTCCCTTAATTTTGAGATGTGGGTCGTCTTTATTTACAACTTCGTGGCTCGTGTAACTTGTTTCATTTCGATATATCGTTTGTAAGGATTAACCTGGATCTCATGGACATAGTTTACTAGATACCGATTTCGAAATAATATTGGACTTTATGTGTGTCATGTGTTGCAGGTTGCTGCAAGTTTTGCTTCTGAAGGATCAGTGATGAATGAGTTGAAGCAATGGAATGAGTTGTATGGAGAGGGAGGTTCAAGAAAAAAGCAACAGCTTACTTACTTCCTATAGAATGTAGATGCAAGCTTCGTATCCTAAACACGTAAGGTCGAGCGGGTATGAACAACATTCAAGGAAAAACAAGATGCTTTCTGGATGCAAAGTCGTGACATCCGGGGATCTCAGGCAAGTTCAATCAACAACAGTATCGTTCTAATGGTATCTGTCATTTGTTTCGAGTCATATGGTTAAGAAATGGGTTATGGGTTATGAATGAATTCTTAGGCCAATGTTCAAACCGTTACCTCGTATCTATCGTTTAAAGATTTTGATTATAATGTTTTCGAGTGCACGGTGTTGGGAATGATATGTTTTGGACCATGAGGAACATACCATAGGATTTGTACATCATTGATGTGTAATTTTTATGTATTTAAACTATAAAGGTTATAGAGTTTGTATCATAAGTGGAAATTCAAGTCTTTCCTAGCAGATATCCAAGTTACTTGAACCAATATATTGAATAATAGAAGTCATCAAGGAAAAAACTTTAATGGACAAGAATTTCAATGAAGTTACACTCTCCCTCAAATAACTAGTATGAAAAAAATCATAAAAGATCAGAACCTTTCAGCCAATCTAGCAGTAACTGCTCTTAATTTCGAATAAACTTTACCTGCAGGGGAACCTAAAATGAGGCTGCAAAGAGAATCTCTAGCAATTTTGATGTTGGCAAAGGATCCTAATATGTGAATCTTGGTGTCTGCAATGACTATCCTCGTCTTTGTAGCATTTTCAATGGCGAACTTAGTTTTACCAGCTTTACCAGACAATCGGCCTATGGCACGGGACAAATGCTCGCCTCGAAGTGTTTTAACATCTTTAATCTCAAAAGATTCTACGTAGAGTTCGTCCACTCGTAAGAGTGCAATGGCGTCAATTATATCAAAACCCAGCATGAAGGCATGGACAAAATCTGCACACTTTTGCAAGTTACTGATGTCTGGTGTGTCTGCTCTGGTTTTGAGTTCGACTTTACGAGCTTTGAGGTTCATACGGATGTCGATTTTCATCTGCTCATATATTGGGGTGTAGATCTCCATCCATGCTTTCTTGAGAGGAGAATAGCGATGTGGAGGAACAGATACCTTCCGGAACTGAACTCGGCCATCATTCATTTCATGAGGCTTTAGAGGTTCAAACAGTGGTTTTGGAGGCAAGATGCCGACTTCAGTTATCGATTTACTTGGAACTGCTTCCACTTCCATGGAGATGGGGACTTCAGTAGACTGCATTGTGGAATTGACCTGAGTTCCGCTCTGTAAACACCCAAAGAACTGCCAATAAACAACGAAATATAGGCAATATTTGAGTGGAATACACATACATAACCACAGAGAATAGGCTTTAACCCAAATTCGAGCCAAGAATAGTACTCCCAAGTGCTTAAAAAATGTTTTTAATAGCTAAGAAAGTGTTTTTTAACACTCGAAGAGTCATTCCAAACAGACCAGACTTTTGGGAAACATCAACTCGTTTACTTGATGCTAGCAAGAAGTTTGAAACTAAGCCAAACAAATAGCAAAAATTAGGCAATAGAAGTGGGGCGTAAACATGCTACCAAAGTATAGTGTCCGTGATAGTCTTAAAACAAATCAAATTCAAATGCAAATAAAATCAATAATACTCCTTAAGGAGTCAAACTTGCAGAAAGCCTGAGGTGAAAATCAATCCTCCCCGCTATCAATCAACAAAACATAGTCTTTACTCGTAATATAAGAAGATCAATGTTACTTAATCAACCAGAAATTCAACAAAAATTATTCAGCGCAAACAAAGTATACATCGCAAAATTAACAGGAAAAAATCATCCGAAGGAAACAGAACAGGAACCAAGAGGAAGAAAAAAATGTGTATCCGCTTTCTGCTTCAACACATAAGTCAAGAACTCAACTTCATACGAAATAAAATTCAAATGCAGATGAAATCAGCAATACCTGAGTGAACCAATCAACGATTACCAAATGAAAACAGAACGCCCCAAAAAACGATCAACGTGAGCGAAGGAGTGCGATGTGGGTAGAAGCTTGAATCGAAGAGCCGCCGCTCAGTGAGCCTGGAAAATCAAGCACCGGTGGTGGGAATGGTGGAATTATATATATCCCCGAGGGAGAAGAACAGAGAGAAGGGCGGGGGCTGAAATCAAACTCATATTGTTAGGGCTTCCTTTATTTTGCTTTTATTTTATTTTTCTGATTAAATTACAACTTTGTCCAACCATTTTTAAATACCCTCAATTAGATTTATCAATTTTTAAAAACTTTTTTTTTTTCATCAATTTAACAAATATATATGGGAAGGGTCTAGCTCTACTCCGACCCGTGTCTGGCACCATCTGGTGATTGACTCTAATACCATTTGAAACAGTCGAAGCTCACCACTAGTAGATATTGCCCGATTTTGCTCGTTATGTATTGTCGTTAGCCTTACAATTTTAAAACGCGTCTACTATGTACTCCGACCAATGTCTAGCGACAGACTCTGATAACATTTGTAACAACTTAAGCCCACCACTAGTAAATATTGTCCGCTTTCACCCGTTACGTATCACCGTCAACCTTATAGTTTTAATACGCGTCTATTAGGGAGAGGTTTTCACACGCTTATAAGGTATGCTTCGTTCCTTTCTCCAACCAATGTGCGATCTCACATCCATAAACCCGTTATTTGCATGGAATTTGGAATGTTTGGTGGGTGTTTAAGAAGAAACACATATGATATGGAAGGGAATAAATACTAGGAACACTGTGACACAATAGTTTGGTTTAGTAGCTTTTAGTAGCTTCTAGTTTTGTGGAGTTACACGAATCAGAATCTTTGTTTCCATGAACACAAGTGAAGTGTAGTTTAGCTGATGAACATTATTTATAGTTGTAGGTACGTTGATTGGGGTCTTTTCATTTCATTTCAATTCAAGAAAATTTGAAAGGAAACCGTGTTGGAAACACATAGAATCGATCGTCTGACTACAATCAACTGAAGAACAACTAGATGATTAGGAACTAAACTAGTTAACGTATCTTGCTTTTGAATATTATGAAACAAAACTGTGAGATCCCACGTTAGTCAGAGAGGAAAACAAATCATTCCTTATATGTGTGTGAAAATCTCTCTCTAATAAAAACGTTTTAAAATCGTGAGACTGATAACTGATATGTAACGGGTCAAAGTGGACAATATCTTGTTGAGTTATGGAGTCTGCTCCCTGTATTTATAGCTTGGTCAATGGCTATATCCCATAAAGCTATATATGGTACATAGCTATATATAGTAGATGGTTAAATCTGGTAAAGCTATATTTAGTAGACTGAACCATATATATATCCCGTCCAGTAAAGCTCTTAAATGTACTTTTCTATTCTCTGTACTCTCTTGTTGTACATGCCTGAAGTCATCAATAAAAAATCCTTTTAGCCAGAGTTCTCCTTGCAACTTCTCTCTATCCTTCTCTTTGTGTTCATCTAGATCGAGCGTGTGCGTTGTTGTGCGATCCTAACAACTGGTATCGATCCTAACAACTGGTATCAGAGCAAGGCAAAATTCACCACGATCTGTGAAGATGGAAAGTTCAAAGATTGGAATTGAGAAGTTCGATGGATCCGATTTCGGTTTCTGGAAGATGCAGATTGAAGATTATCTGTACCAGAAAGATCTTCACGAACCTCTGTTGGGGGTGAAGCCGGATACCATGACCACGGAACAGTGGAAGCTCAAGGATCGACAAGCCTTAGGGATGATCCGGTTGACGCTATCCAGAAACGTGGCGTTTAACATCATCAAGGAGAAGACAACGTCAGATCTGATGAAGGCGCTGTCAAATATGTATGAAAAACCGTCGGCTATGAACAAGGTGTATTTGATGCGTAGATTGTTCAATCTACAGATGTCTGAAGGTGGACGTGTTGCGGATCATATAAATGAATTCAATATGATCATAAGTCAACTGGGTTCGGTGGAAATTAATTTCGAAGATGAAATTAAAGCGTTGATTTTGATGTCATCCTTACCCGAGTCATGGGATACTGTTGTTGCCGCAATCAGCAGTTCCCGAGGATCTGATAAACTGAAGTTTGATGAAATTCGAGATGTAGTTCTCAGCGAAAGTATTCGCAAACGGGAAACTGGAGATTCATCAGGCAATGCTCTCAGTGTTGATCGAAGGGGAAGAAGCAAATCAAAGAGCTCAAACAAACATGGGCGTTCAAAATCAAAGAACCGGGGAAAATCTCCAAACAAACCCAACGTAACGTGTTGGAGCTGTGGGGGAAAAGGACACTTTCGGACAGATTGTACAAAGCTAAAGAAGAAGCAGAATCATAAATCTGAAGATGATGATGATTCTATATACACAACAGAAGATGCTGAGGACGTTTTAATCCTTAGTGTGGATAGCCCAGCTGAATCCTGGATTTTGGATTCAGGTGCATCGTTCCATTCGTCTCCAAGTAAGGAATTGTTTCGAAATTTCAAATCAGGAAATTTCGGGAAGGTGTATCTTGCCGACAATAAAACCTTGGAGATTGAAGGAAAGGGAGATGTCTCCATACAAACTCCAGCAGGAAATCAATGGACATTACAAGATGTCAGATACATTCCTGGTCTCAAGAAGAACCTGATCTCTATTGGTCAGTTGGATAGCACAGGCTATGCAGCAGAGTTTGGAAAGAGTTCCTGGAAGATTGTGAAGGGGGCCATGGTTGTTGCGCGTGGCACAAAATCTGGAACCTTATACACTACTGCAGAGTGTATAAACATGACTGCTGCTGCTGAGAGTGCTTCCAATTCAAGTCTATGGCACAATAGACTTGGACATATGAGCGTCAAAGGAATGAAGATGCTCACTGCGAAAGGAGCTTTAGAAGGCTTAAAATCTGTTGATATGGGTCTTTGTGAGAGCTGCGTTATGGGCAAACAGAAACGAGTTAGTTTCACAAAGGCTGCCAGAGAACCGAAGAAAGTGCGGTTGGAAATGGTCCATACAGACGTCTGGGGACCATCTCCAGTTTCATCACTTGGTGGATCAAGGTACTACGTCACCTTCATCGATGACTTCAGCAGGAAGGTATGGGTTTACTTTCTGAAACATAAGTCAGATGTGTTTACCACCTTCAAGAAGTGGAAAGCTGAAGTTGAAAATCAGACCGGCTTGAAGATCAAATGCCTGAGGTCTGACAATGGAGGAGAGTACAACAAATCAGAGTTTATAACATTTTGTGCAGCTGAGGGAATTAGATTAATAAGAACAATTCCCGGTAAGGCAAGACAAAATGGTATTGCAGAAAGGATGAACAGAACCTTGAATGAGCGAGCAAGAAGCATGAGGATTCATTCTGGATTGCCAAAGGCATTCTGGGCTGATGCTGTGAACACAGCAGCATATTTGATTAATAGAGGGCCGTCAGTACCCTTGAAGTTCAAATTGCCCGAAGAAGTATGGACAGGAAAAGAACTCAAGTACTCTCACTTGAGAACCTTTGGCTGTACTGCATATGTTCATGTTGATCCAGAGAAGAGAGATAAGCTTGATGCTAAGGCTGTGAAATGCTACTTCATAGGCTATGGCTCTGACATGTTCGGGTATAGGTTTTGGGATGAGAAAAATATGAAGATCCTAAGACACTGTGATGTGACCTTTGATGAAAATGTCATGTACAAGGACAGAGAGAAGATAAACTCTGAGACTACGAAGCAAGTGGGAGTTGAATTTGAGTGGCAAGAAAATTCACACAGTGATGGTACAACAGAAGCTCAAGAAACTCCTGATCCTATTGCTGAAGAACCAGACGTGGCTGATCCTATTGCTGAAGAACCAGACGTGGAGCAAGTTGCACCTGAACAGGTGTTGAGAAGATCATCCAGAACTACCAGAGCACCAGACAGATATTCAACCTCATTACACTATCTGTTGCTGACTGACGAAGGAGAACCAGAGTCCTTTGATGAGGCCCTACAAGTGGAAGATTCAACTAAGTGGGAGCAAGCCATGGATGATGAGATGAGCTCACTTGAAAGGAATAATACGTGGGTGCTGACTGAGTTGCCTACAGGAAAGAGAGCTCTGTTGAACAAATGGGTGTTCAAAATCAAGGTTGAACCAGATGGCAGAAGGAGGTTTAAGGCTCGGTTAGTAGTTAAAGGATATTCACAAAGAAAAGGCATTGATTATGCTGAGATCTTTTCTCCAGTTGTGAAATTAACTACTATCCGAATTCTACTGAGTATTGTTGCATCGGAGAATTTGCACCTTGAGCAAATGGATGTAAAAACGGCATTTTTACATGGAGATCTAGACGAGGAGATCTATATGCAACAACCCGAAGGATTTGCAGCTCCAAGCAAGGAGCACATGGTGTGTAAGCTCAATAAGAGCTTGTATGGACTGAAACAAGCACCGAGACAATGGTACAAGAAGTTTGACTCCTTCATGAGCAAGAGTGGTTTCCACAGAAGTGAAAAGGATCAGTGTTGCTACCTCAAGAAATACACTGATTCTTATGTGTTTCTACTCCTGTATGTGGATGATATACTAATTGCTGGATCAAGTATGAGGGAGATAAACCACCTGAAGGCAAGCTTGTCTTCAGTATTTGAGATGAAAGATTTAGGTGCAGCGAAGCAGATCCTTGGGATGAGGATTTCTCGAGATAGATCTGCTGGCACATTAAATCTATCCCAAGAGCAGTACATTGAGAAGGTGTTGTCCAAATTCAAGATGAATAACGCTAAACCCAGGACTACCCCCTTGGCAAATCATATTAAATTGTCAAAGGGGCAATCTCCCAAGACAGTTGAGGAACGTGAGCACATGGCATCAGTTCCGTACGCTTCTGCAGTTGGGAGTTTGATGTATGCTATGGTCTGCACTAGACCTGACATAACACATGCAGTGGGAGTTGTTAGCAAGTACATGGCAAATCCAGGGAAGGAACATTGGGAAGCTGTGAAGTGGCTTCTAAGATATCTGAGAGGTACATCCAATACTACACTTTGTTATGGCAATGGCAAAGTAGTTCTGCAAGGTTTTGTGGATGCTGATCTGAGTGGAGATGTAGACTCCAGCAAGAGCACATCTGGGTATATCTACACTATAGATGGAACAGCAGTGAGTTGGATGTCTAAGCTTCAGAAATGCGTTGCTCTTTCATCTACTGAAGCTGAGTACGTGGCCATAGCTGAAGCTGGAAAGGAGATGATATGGATGACAGACTATCTAGAAGAATTAGGCCGGAAGCAGTGCAAGAAGATCCTTTATACAGATAGTCAGAGTGCCATACAGTTGGTGAAAAACCCAGTCTATCATTCAAGAACAAAACACATTAGAAGACGGTACCATTTCACTCGCAGGTTAGTGGAAGAAGGCGATATGTGTTTGGAGAAGATAGAGGGTGCAAAGAATCCAGCAGACATGTTGACAAAATGTGTTGATGTTGGAAAATTAAAGCTATGCAAAGCCCTAATTGGTATGGTGTAGGATCAGTCTCCAAGTGGGAGAATTGTTGAGTTATGGAGTCTGCTCCCTGTATTTATAGCTTGGTCAATGGCTATATCCGGTAAAGCTATATATGGTACATAGCTATATATAGTAGATGGTTAAATCTGGTAAAGCTATATTTAGTAGACTGAACCATATATATATCCCGTCCAGTAAAGCTCTTAAATGTACTTTTCTATTCTCTGTACTCTCTTGTTGTACATGCCTGAAGTCATCAATAAAAAATCCTTTTAGCCAGAGTTCTCCTTGCAACTTCTCTCTATCCTTCTCTTTGTGTTCATCTAGATCGAGCGTGTGCGTTGTTGTGCGATCCTAACAACTGGTATCGATCCTAACATATCTGTCAGCGGTAAGCTTAGGCTGTGTTACCAATGGTAATAGAGCTAGACACCGAGTAGTGTGTCAGCGAAGACGCTAGCTCCCAAGCTGGTAGATTGTGAGATCCCACATTGGTTGGAGAGGGAAATGAAACATTTCTTATAAAGGTGTGAAAATCTCTCCCAAGTAAACACGTTTTAATATTGATACTGATTCTGATGAAATTGTGATTTCGGAGTTTTGAGCTCAGCAGAAGGCACCCGAGCTCCTGAGGCAAATTCATCGTATTTTCACTAATGGCAATTCAATCCTTTTGTAAATAACAAAGTTATCACTACGAAAAGGAGCACATAAGATTTTTAGACTCATGTTACTCGTACCAAGCAAGCCACGGGTCAGTTTCAGGACATCCCAATTCAAATTTTTAGGACAACGGTTTCTCGTTATAAATTTAAAAGAATCAAAATTGAGATCAAATCACACCTCCAATATATTAAACATTCTAATAGTTTAGTGCAAAAGCATTATAATACCCAAAAACATATATGATTAAGGAATTTGACTAAGGTTACATGAAAGCTAAATTAAAAACCCTAATTTCCAAGGTAGTTGAAATATGTGGAAAGCACTTAGAAAGCAACCCATCAAGATTAAGAACACAATTAATCACTAAACATAGAAACCCCACTAAACCAAAAGCTTTGATATTTTCTTCCAAGCAATGATGTATAGATTCTTAAAAAGGCTACCCATTTTTTAAAACATTGTCAAATAGAGACAGCCAAATGAGACATACCCACCAACAACCAAGCCCCACTTACGATAAAAACATACGAGGGCGTGGAAATCTATCCTTGATAGACCGTTTTAAAACCTTGAGAAGAAGCTCGAAACATAAAACTTAGAGTCTATGATGTCCCACATTGGTTGGGGAGGAGAACAAACCATCATTTATAAGGATGTAGAAACCTTTCCCTAGCAGACGACGCGTTTTAAAGCCTTGAGGGGAAGCCCGAAAGGGAAAGCCCAAAGAGGACAATATCTACTAGGGGGTAGACACGAGGCGGTGTGCTAGTAAAAACGCTGGGCCCTAAAGGGGTGGATTTGGGGGCGGTCCCACAACGATTGGAGGAAGAAAAGAGTGCCAGCGAGGACGCTGGGCCCCGAAGGGGGGTAGATTGTGATGTCCCACATTGGTTGGGGAGGAGAACAAACCACCATTAACAAGGGTGTGGAAACCTTTCCCTGGCAGACCCCTCGGGGGTGGATTGTGATGTCCCACATTGGTTGACGAGGAGAACAAACCACCATTAACAAGGGTGTGGAAACCAACCTTTCCCTAGCAGACCCCTTTTAAAGGGGAAACTCGAGAGAGAAAACTCAAAGAGAACAATATCTGCTAGCGGTGGATTTGGGTCGTTACAGAGTCAGACACTAGACAATGTGCCAACATCGGAAACGAAACGTTCTTTATAAAAATGTGGGCAGAGCTGTTACAAAAGTATATATCATTTTTATTTTTTATTTTTTTTTGGTCAAAAAGATTCATTAATTGGTATTAAATAAAAGCATAGATTAAAAATTCAAATCCTCTCATTTTCAATAGTCTTTATCAAAGGAAAATAAGCAAAATAGTCCACATACGATTAATTGGAAGAAAAATATAGTATATGGTTTTTGGATATATATATATATATATATATATATATATATATACATGTGATTCATATACATTGGTCATCTTTAATTAATTCCAACCAAGCTTTTAATGATGCACATGCAAATGTCTATTTACATCCAGTTTGGTTTGTCCTAAATAATTCAAATGTCTTTGATTTTTCATTTAAGTAATGTAATTATATATATATATTTCTCATTTTAAAGTCAAAACCCTAAGTTTTTCTATAAATTCATAGATATGGCACCCGACACCAAATTGTATGGTCGAAAGTATGACCTAAAAAAATAAGAAAAAAAATATTGATTTAGAGTTTTACGTGTCATTAATATCTTTGTTGACAAATTTGCATAATGAATATGTAATATTGACGGTTAAGTTTCGTGGGATCGGATGATCTTTTTAAGTCACAAGAGTGAGTATAATTTAACCGTAATTGATATATATCATCCGGTTCGGGTTTGGTAAGAGAAGGAAAGGCTCATGCATTTCTCATGCATATCCTTAAGGAAGGAAGAAATGGAATGGCATTGGCATCTGCCATCTTTACTTGCTTTTCCTTTGCCCCAAAATAAGAGATTTTTTTTTTTTATGCATAAACCCTAATTTTGTGAGCCCATGCACACTTTTTCACCTTTTTGGCACATTTATACCTGCAATTTTAACGCAAGCTATCTATAATTGCTCGAGCTCATCGTTAGTTGATATTGAGCTTCCCCTCAAGATTTTAAACGCGTTTACTAGAGAGAGATGGGTTTTCCCTTTTGGACTTCTGCTCAAAGTTTTAAAATACGTTCACTAAAAAGAGGTTTCCACACACTTAAATGTGGGATCTCACAATTCATCCCTTTGGGGCAAAAGGGGTTGAACATCCTCATTGGCACAACGCTCGTTGTTTGGCTCTTATACTATTTGTAACCGTCCAAGCTCACAACTAGCAAATATTGTCTTTGAATTTTCCCTTCCGAGCTTTCTCTCGGGAGGATTCTTTTCTCGTAATTATTGAAATCTTTAAGAATCCTTTAGGTAAGAGGTGGTGGTGTTATTTAAGGGATGGTTTTTGTATCCTTTAAAGCAAATCTCCATTGATGTGTTGTATGGGGGAAGGTGAGGTATGTAAGGGTTGCTTGTGGGATGGGATGCCCTTTTCTCTCTCCTTATGCCTTATTTTTCTTTCCACTTTTTGGAAGTTTCTTGTCATCTTCTCCCTTTCCCTCTATTTTTTGCTTCGATTATTTAGCTTGAGTTGTTACAAATAGTATATCGGGTGGTATGACAGTAAGGACGTTGGACCCCTAAAGATGTGGAAACTTCTTCCTAGTAGACGTGTTTTAAAACCTTGAAAGAGAGTCTGAAAGGAAAGGTCAAGAAAGCCCAAAGAAACTGATATTTGTTAGCGTAGAGGAAGGCTTCAGCTCTTACACATTCAAACTAAAAGGGTTGCAACTTGCAAAATTTTATTATAGAGTTTGACTTAGACACATAGAAATACGACATTGACTTAAAATCGTTGTCTGAGCAGCGTATTACTCGAGCTAACATATGATCATTGTTTTATCGATTATGATATGTCTGAGTTAATGAGTTGGTTGAGTTTATTTGAATAATCTAATTGACTTGGTGATATAATAACAAATTTAAATCATATTTTATGAACGATAATGATTAAATGTAGGTATAACTTACCATACCGACATGTATAATGTTTTAAAAAAATGGCAACTTGGAAGGAATAATTAGAGTTCGAGTTGAGTAGGTGAGGTTATCAAATTGACTTTGAAAAATTGAAGCTTTTTTATTTATTTATTTTTCTTTTATCCAATTCTATCATTCCTTTTCCCACCACTGATTAAAAAAAAAAAATTAATTAATTAATTTAGTGATATAATAAGTGACTTGAAATATCTGATTATAATTAAAAATAAAATGAAGGGAAATTGATTAAATTAAACCATTGCCTCCATTATTTAAAGTCACATTAAATTACGAGTTCCTGTCTCGATTCATAATCATTTGGGACCAGTTTGGCTAATTGGTTTGAACTTGGGTGTTCAATTTCAAATCCAAACGGCCTACTTTCTCTCGTTGAGGTTGTGACACCATGCAAAGACTCCTCCGTATCCCTCATCGCATATTGCATGTCACAATTGTACTTTTCTTAGTAGCAGGCTTTTGAAATTATACAACACTCACTTCCAACACTAAGTGAGTCAAGTCAATTTAGGTTTGTGTCGCTATGGTCAAGCAATCTATGTTCAAGTCTTTAGCCCCATATTGAGAAGATTTTCGAGGATAGAGAGATTTTTGAAAGAGACTTGAAGAAACGGAGTAATAAAAATTAACTAGTTGTATACCCCTTTAATACATTTTGAGGCAATTTAAGTCGAGCCTAGATATGATTGGCCAAACAATCATATAAAATCTAGGTGAGAGGAGTTGACGACTAGGAGATATAATACTATTCAATTCTCGTAAACCTAGACATGATTTAGAGCTAAATAATCACATAAACATAAAATACAATCGTAAAACAATACAATGTGAAATCAAGTAAAAGGTTTGTCATATGCATGCAATCACGGACAACACGTCTTAAACGAGCATGAATTTGACACTCCATTATTCACAAATTCAAAGATATCATAATAAAATTTGAAAAGAAAAAAAAAACTAAAAAGCATTGGGAGACTTTAAAAAGAATATTGGTAGAAAAAGAAAAGGAAAAGAAAAAAGAAAAAAAGCTTACATCATCCTCTGTTTCTTCTTAAAGTTGCCAAACTACATTTTGATTTCCAATTACTGTAAACAAAAATCCCTCCATTGAAGAAACTAAACCCCAAATCTCTGTATAAAACCCACCAAAACCCCACCATTTTTACCCCTCTCCTCTCTCCTCCCACCATGGATTCCCTCGCCTTTCGCAGGCTGTTCAAACTTTCCGTCGCCGATGAACAGCAGAAACGAGAACAAGATGGAGATGAAGAGGAAGATTCGTTCTTCGATCTCGAGTTTCTCTCTGTTTCCGCCGGCGATATTCACAGCCCAGAACAGAGACCTCAAATTCCCACCAAATTAGGCGAACACATAAACCTCTGTTCCGATTCCATTTCCAAACGGAAGATTCTTCCAATGGAACCCACTTCCAAGCCTCACTCCCCTATTCAGCTTCTCAAATCGGCCCCCAAGTTCCCTGTTTCCATCTTCAACAAACAGAGATCAATGGCCAAAAACAGAGCACCCGGCGGAACAGAACAAGTAGAACGCAGAGTTTTGAGCTCGAATCTTTCTAGAGACAACAGTACCAGGAGGATCGGAGGTGTTTTTCCAGCCGACCCTTGTGAGGCTCCGGCGACAACGACGACAACGGCGAGACGGTTCTCGAAGGAGGCAGTACAGAAGTATTTGAGGCTCATTAAGCCTAAGGTTCTGAAGAAACCCACTGACTACAGCGACAATCTGTCGACGACAGTGGATTCTCCGGCGAGAGAAAAGCACGATAATGGCCTGCCGGCGGGGATTCGGTTGGTAGGTAAGCATCTGGGTAAGAGCAAATCGGCGTCAGCGACCGGTGGATTGGCGGTGGCGCCTCCGTTGAACCGAAGAGATGATTCGTTGTTGCAGCAACACGACGGGATTCAAAGCGCCATTTTACACTGTAAAAGATCCTTCAACGCATCCACAGGTAAAAACCAACTTTTTAGACCAAAATTATGCCGAACAATCGCGAAAATGCCACTAATGTTGAATTTATTTTCGTGGTCAGAGAAACCTTTATTGTTCTCAAGGTCAGAAACAGCGGCCTCACAAGAAAGGTCAAGAAGTCTATCTTGTAAAGGTATACTACTCATTCCCAGTTCCCAGTTCCACCATTGATTATGTAACACAGAGCTTGAAATATTCAAAACTGATAATGATTTGGGTTTCTTCTTTTCATTTTGGCAGATTTTTCTTTCAGAGAAAGCAAAGAAGAAGGGATTTGAGAGCAACCCAGAAGAGGAAGAACAGTGTAACGAAAGAATATAAATTTGTGAGTTTTGTTTGTAAAGGGGGAAATTTTTGGGTGATGCCATGAAGAAGAAGAAGAAGAAGAAGAAGAAGAAGAGAAGAAATGGGTTTGGTTTTGAGGGTTGGAATGTGAAAAGGGTCATAATTATTAAGAACCAATTTCAAAAGAAATCTGGATTTTGTCTGATGCAAACTCCAACTAGTAACCAAAAGAGAGGGAAAAAGGGAATCCTTTCTCCCTTTCTTCACTGTCTGTCAATGTCTTCCATCTCAGTGTGCAGTCTTTCCCTTTGTCATTTTCTCTCAGTCTCAGTCTCTCAAACCATCTTCCCATTTCAATCATCACTAACTAGTAACTATTCAAATCAAAACACCCACAAAATTACCATTTTGTTTAGTATTAATGTCAGTTTCATATTAGTAATATTTTGTTAATACTTTTATGATACAATGAAAATGTTGTAACGAAAATTTACAGCCTTAGTTATGATACAATCCTATACAAAAAGAACAATGATACAATTTAAAACTACCACACAAAAGTATGCCATCAAACCTATGCATCGACAATTCAATATTGACATCAAATCCAAATCCAGTGTCGACGGTTTTCTGCTATGTTACTTGCTTACCGACATTGTATACCTAATGGATGATGGTTGTACATTGACATCTTTTTTTAGCCCAAACAAACACGTTACGAAATTATAGTACTGAAAGAGATCTAGCTTCCATTACCACAGCAGTGCAACACAACAGCCGTGGGCATAGCACAATACAGACTTAAAGCGTCAACAGACCATGGGGGCCTCAATTTTGACCTTGATTTTCCTTAAGTTGGTGTATGCCTCATTGGGAATCCTATTAACTTCATTGGGAGACAGTGTGATAAATATCAGGAGATAGAGTTGATCGTTGAACCAAGAGATGAAGGTCTATCAACCTTAAAGGGACCAAAATCTATTCCTAATGACTTGGGAACCCAAAGGAAGAGTTAACACTATGGCAAACTTCCTAAACCAACGTGTGGTTGGCTTGTTGATCAATGAGGGTAGTGATAAATAGTCAATGGCTTAGACAAAATAGTTTCAAACTAAGGTAGTCACCAACCTAGGAATCAATATCCAATGAGTTTCCTTGACAACTAAATGTAATAAGAGTAGGAAATTGTCTTCTAAGATTAGTTGAGGTGTATACAAGTTGGCCTAGACACTTACAAATATCAAATTCTCAAAAAGGAAAAAGAAACTAGCATTATTTAATGGAGGTGCATACTAGGGTTGAAACAAATAACAAGATATTGATGAAGAGATAATGGAAAGGTGAAAGCGGTTAATAAGGTAATTTAACATAATCTTCTCCCGTTTTAAACCTTTACATTTTTACACAGGACTCCTTGTATGTATGTGAGTAGATGAAACAAGAAATATAGCTGCAATTGCAGCAAATAATACATGAGCAGCAAACATTTGTACTAGAATTCCTTTTTTTTTTTAAAAAAAGACCTCTTTCCACCACTATCGCAACACCATAAGTCACCACAAAAATTATGAGGGAAAAAAAAAAAAAGAAACGAAAAAAAAAAAAAAAAGAAAGTCATGCCGGTGCACTATCTTGAGTCCAACCAATGGAATAAAAAATAAACTCCAATGTAGGAATTTTTCGACAAGGAGGTTCTAATGGCCTGCAACTGTACCATTGTTCAATAAATCGCATTCATTCATCAACAAGAGACAGAAAGCATATGACGACTTGAATGAAACTAAAATGGCAGAGCAGTCAGCTACCTTTGATTTCTATGATATGCTCCTTACATATTGGTCAAGACTTGTATTGAATAGCTCACACCTACAGAAAGCCAAATCAAATTATTAATCAAAGATAGTGTCAATATTGAGCTGCCAGGAAAAACAAGAATAACTTTATTTTCATTAAAAAGAAACTATACCGTAGCGAGCATGGAATGTTTGGAGGGGGGGTTAAGTCTGTAGAAAAGTTTAAATTTTTTTGTGAAAAGAAGTAGAGGAAAAGTTAAGAAAGGGATATATATCCTCCAACGTAAAACTTTCAGGTAAAAAAGGGTTGAAATTAACAGTTCAGTCTATATAGTTTGAATTTGGTTTCAATTTTGACTATATGGTTTTAAAATTTTCATCATAGTCCATATAACTTTGTCAAATCTCCCATAAATGTCTCTACCATTATGAGGTGTTAATAGTTTTCTTCCACAACTCTTTTTCTTTGAAAGGGGCAACGAAGGGCGGTGAGCTGCCATTCAATATAAGGCATATCTAAAGGTTAAATTGTTGATTGTATCGTGGTTGAGTCAAAAATAGAGGAAAGCAAGTTGTGCAACCAACCTAAGTCTTAAGTCGCCTACTCTTTCATATTTCAAAACCCCCGTCCCCAAAACCTTTTTTTTTTTTTTTTTTTTACACAAACCTGTTAACTCTTTACCTGAATACTCACCCAACCCAACTTCTTTTATTACTTTTTTACCCAAATTAAACTTTAGGCATGGGTAAAGTTAAACTTATTGTCTCTCTTTTCCACATGAAAAATGGGAGAAAAAAACCTAACCACAAGACTATAATGAAATATTAAAATCATAGAAATCAAATTGAACCCAAGCCCAAACCCCAAGGACTAAAGTTGTAATTTAGCCTAACGAGAGAATCTAGAGAATAAAAAAAAGGTTCCTAAACGGACCTCTGAGACAAAGAATTTACAGCTAAGGTGCAAGCACCAATAAAAGTTTCTCAATGCCTGACGTCATTGATCATTTGTAAACTGAAACTAATAAACGCATGCATTACAAAGTTCAAATTCATCAAAGAAATTGAATTTGTTTTGCAAGACTTCAAACATAGTTTCTTTGGATTAAATTACTACAGTTGGTCTGTAGGAATTATGCATCAATCGTGTCTAACAATTTACCTGAGTGTGGTTCCTGGATTGTAGAGCGGATTTCTCACTGCATATTCAACATACAAATTGTATATGTACTTTAATGAGTCCCTTAGATCACCGGTTCTAGGATGGGTAACCAGGATAATCTGAAAACAAAAGAAATAATCCATCATTTTAAACAAAATTGAACTTTAAACTAAGTTATCAATCAAGCAATGCAACACTATAGTTCAAGGCAAGGATCCCCATTTTGCACCACAGGTTAATTATTTCTCAAAAGCAGCAATTTTAAAACAGCAGCTTCACGGGGCTTCTTCAAAGTGTCCAACTTCAACTCTTCAAGAATAAAACAAGAAACAAAAAGGAGGTTCATTGGAAGTACTAATTATCACCAAGGAAACTGAACTTTATTAGAACAAGACAGAAAAGCAAGAAGAAAGTGTAGAGAAGAAAGACCCCAGCCCTGTTCTGCCTTGTCAAATAACGATGATAATAACAATGAATAAATTTACAAAATGACATAAACCAAACATTAGTTTCATTAAGTGATATAGCAAGATATTTAACTAAACAATTCGAGTAGACATGCATGAACCTACAGCGGATAATATGAAAGAGAACAGAGAGAGGAAGGTTGAAATAACCTTTATCCCTGATGGAGTTTCAGTAAAACTGAGCTTGTAAGTATTTGTACGAAAACTGTGAAATGAACAACCTTGGCCAGGCAACTGAGGCACTCCAAGATTGCCTTTATCAGCACTATACCAAAAAAGAAAAAAAAAGAAGGCCATCACTTCAAATTCAGAATCTAACTCCCAAAAAAAGCTCATCTCTTCTCAATAAGATAAGACTTGGAAAAGTCGAAATCTAAATCTACAATCAAATTAAATTTGATATTAGTTATTGCCACCAGACCATCAAGGAGCACTGTATTTGTTGAGTTACTAAGACATAAAAATATGGTTCGTATCAATCTCCCATCTTGTTGGATCATTCCTTTAACTAGGCACCCCCAAAAACCAAAGTAATTTCCTAGTGAAGTAAGAAAGATAAACCTGGTTGGGTCCATCTTGGCAGTAAAGGATTTGAGAGAGAAGAGCAAACCAAACATAAGTTTGTGGTCTTGCTGGGGATTCAATGTCCGAAGAGGCCGGTTCCACTCCCTGTAAAACAAGCAAACTCCACTCCTATTGAAAATATACATCATATGCACATTATTTCCAGTTGCTGTTGGGACCGGAGGCGAAGGGCTAATCTCTGACCCACCAAAGAACTGCATGGTTCCTGGGAAAGACTAAATTGAATCAAAACAATGATCATACGAAAATGGTCTACAAATCTGAAAATCTGACCAAACTCCCAACATTTTCACTCGACTCTACAATCAGTAGCCTAGCAAAGCAACAAAGAGTTCAGTTCTTCCCCGCTTCTTCATTTACCTGACTCGTTTTCTCTGGTAGGATTGCAAGGGAGGTGATAAGAAAAACAATAAATACATGGGATCTAATCCAGAAAAGCGGAAGAAAATAATAAATTGGAAAAATTATAATTCATAGAGATTAAAACAAAAATCGCCAATGTGTAAAATCTAAGGCGAATCAGATCAGGATTCAATTCAGCAAGAATCTGTATGGCTCGACCTAAAGAAACAGATGCATTTCCTTTTAGCCTTTCCACAAACCACTCAATGCAGAGAACGTACCTAGACTGGAGAGAGTTCGTGATGGAGCTGGACGGTGACAAATTCAAGAAGGAGAATCAACGGAGTCGAGAAAGATGAAACCTCAGAGAGCAAAGGTGGCAGAAAAGAGGCTGCGATGGATACAATGACCAAATTCTTAATCGGTTAAGCAATGATTACCGGCGACAACGGCAGCAGATCGGAGCTTCACGGCGCCAAAGACTCTTCCGATGATATGCTAATCGCTCTCTAGTAATCGGTCGCTGCGCGCCAAGTCGAAACTGATCTCTTTGTTTCATTTCAGGCCAAATTATAAAGGTTTAAATATATTTTTAATCGTTCTAATTCGTAATTTCATTAATCTCAAAATGGGCCCAATTTGAAGTTGGGCCCATTTTGATTACATTCAAATTGGGCCCATTTTATTACTTAAAAATATGGGCCCATTTCGATATTCTAGGAGGCCCAATATTGATGAATACGGGCCTCCAAAGAATTAAGAAAAACCCTAATATCCATCTCTACTTCCAATACCCTAAAAAACACAGTCGAAGACTTCCCGCTATAAATCTTCACCATTTCCCCAATTAGGGTTTTTGTACATTATCGGCCGTCACCGTCGCCGTCGCCGTCGCCGTCTCAACTCTAGAGAGGGAGAGGGAGAGGGAGATTTGCATTAGGAAAAGATGAAGACGATCCTCTCATCGGAAACTATGGATATCCCCGAGGGGGTGAAGATCAAAGTGAACGCCAAAATCATAGAGGTAGAAGGCCCTCGGGGAAAACTCATTCGTAACTTCAAGCATTTGAATTTGGATTTCCAGTTGATTACCGAAGAGGAAACTGGAAAGAAGAAGCTCAAGATCGATGCATGGTTCGGCTCCAGGAAGACTTCGGCTGCCATTCGTACTGCACTTAGCCATGTTGAGAATCTCATCACTGGTGTTACCAAGGGTTATCGTTACAAGATGCGGTTTGTTTATGCTCATTTTCCGATCAATGCTAGCATCACCAGCGGCAACAAGTCTATCGAGATCCGTAACTTTCTTGGTGAGAAAAAGGTATAACTCTTAACCCCACATTATTGTCATAAGTTTCACTATTTGTATTCTGAATTCATGTTTACTGCTGCGTTTGGAATTTTACCATAATTGAATGTTAAATGATCGATTTGTAGGTGTTAAGATGAACTGGTTGACTAATTTTGTAACTACTTCATGACGAAAGCCCTAGCTTGACAATATCATTCATTGTCCTTCCTCCTTTTGTACATTGTCTTTACTTGATTTGATTTTCCACAATGTCTATGGTTTGACATCAGCACCAACAAACACATTATGTCATTTAGAGAGCAGAAGCAGTGGGTTCAACTTTTTTGGAGAATTATTGTTTTTTCTATTTTACTATCGGTATGTAAAATAAAAAAATGATCTTCCTCAAGGTTGAGTTGAAAAAAAAGAACTCCCCACGGTCAGGCTTTGGAATCTAGATTCGACACTTTGGAATCTAGATTCGACACTTGATGATACATTCTTGTACATCTCCCACTACATCACCACCTATTTGTCGCTTCTAAGAACGAAGACTACTAATCCCCATAAGCCAGTTTGGGTTCTTTTAATATGCTTTTTTCTCGCTTACATGCTTGGTAGAATAATTGCTTAGTAGTTGAATTTCTCTAACTCAAGCATGATTAACTTTGATATTCCAAAGTTGGGGCCACTAAAAAAAAGGTGTATTTTGTTTGTCTGGATGGTAATTTCAATTATTTGAAGTCGTCCTCAAACTTTCTATCCTTAGGATCACTCTTTATTCATGTACTTCTTTACTTGAGTCTCACAAAAAATGTAGTTAATACTACTTTGATTACATTAAAAGGAAATAGATACATTGAATGCTGTCCTTTGGTTATTTCATCCAAAGTCCAATTGTCATAAAATTCAAACATTTATATAAACATAACAAGTACGTACTCCAAATAACTTTTATTAAAAAATCCTCTTTTTTATTTTCATTCTTATTAACAATTGTTGCAAGTACATTTGTTACTATTTATATGATGCATGGATGTGAAGTCTTTCTTCTCTGCAAAACAGGTGCGAAAGGTGGATATGCTTGACGGAGTATCGATTGTTCGATCCGAGAAGGTCAAAGATGAGTTAGTCTTGGATGGTAATGATATAGAGCTTGTATCTCGGTCTGCTGCCTTGATAAACCAGGTCCCTTTCTCTTCCACGCCACTTTGTGATTTATTCTTGCTTGCAAAACTTCTTTGCCTGTACAGGTCATAATCTGTAGTCTTATACTTGTTTTCTTCTGGGTGACAGAAATGCCATGTCAAGAACAAAGACATCCGGAAATTCCTTGATGGTATTTATGTCAGCGAAAAGGGAACTGTTTTCGAAGAGGAGTGAAGAATCTAGTAGTTTTGTTCAACCACGCTTTGGCCTTTGGAGATAACTTCATTTTATATATTTTATGTTTCATAAGTAGAGAAATTCATGGAAGCTGGTTTTTGGAGGGATAAGTATGTGCTGTAGACAAATTCACAAGCTTTTTAGTTCGTCGCTGATGTCTGATAGAGGAAATGCCAGTTTTTCATTGTTTGGTTTATATTTCCAGGAGACCTAATTTTGTTCCTCTTTGTAAGGGTGAGATGCTCGGTCAATTTTTCAATTTTTAGTTAGTATGGTACGATGAAGCAAAATTGGTGCTTGGTGGATTCACTTCTTTTTTCCTTTTGGCCATAAATTTTGCAATTTTGCGTTTGTTGACTTCATACTTGGTGTCTTACCAAGTTCACGTTTTGTCATATATAGAAAGCCGTTTTTTCCTGCCAAGCTATTTGTAATGTATTTCTCGCTCTAATGAATTGTTTGCTTATATAATGATTGGCTAGTCGTTGTGCTTGATTATGATGTGATTCCTGTAATGGTGACAGAAAAATACACCCAGAGTTGTAAGAAAATATGCCTGAAGCCAGTAAGGAAACCGCGAGTCTATAGGTATTTAAAATCGAGTATCCAGAATAAAGCAGAATATTTGATGGAAGAACGGGAAATCCTTTTGAACAACCTGTTGTAATAGTGTTATAACAGGAAAGCCTTATTTCACAGTTGTGTGAAGGACTTCGAGCTATGCTAGTTGGAGGTGGAAGAGAAGATTACTTAATGGAGCTCTCTTTGTTCATGGCCAAAGCGCAAAAGATTGGCTTGGAAAAATTCATGGTTGTCTATTTTAACTTACTTCGTATTGTTGTATCGCTGTCACCTTCACGATATCGAACGCGTCTGTTAGGGAGAAATTTTCACATGGTCCGTAATGTATTGCGTCAGCCTCATGTTTTAAAACATATCTGTAGGCAGGGGTTTTCATACCCTCGTAAGGAATGTTCGTTCCTCTCCTCAACTGAGGTATGATCTCACAATTCACCTTCTTGAGGGTTAGCATCCTCGCTGGCACACTACTCCATGAGATCTCACAATCCACTCCTTGAGGGTCAGCATTCTCGCTAGCATACTTCTTTATGTCTGCCCCTAATATCATTTGTAAAAGCTCAAACCTACTGCAGATATTCACCCATCTTCCACCCCTTGGGGGTCATCATTCTCGCTGGCACACTGCTCTATGACTGACTCTAATATCATTTGTAACAGCTCAAACCTACCGCAGATATTCACTCATCTTCCACCGGGGGTCAGCATTCTCGCTGGCTCACTGCTCTATGTCTGACTCTAATATCATTTGTAACAACTCAAACTTACCATGCATCTTCACCCTTACAAAGAATACAAGATTTTAATATACATTTGTGTTACAAAGTGAATTTTTTTCTTAAATAAGTAAATAAAAATGTAAGTACATTTATTTATAAATTATTTACCGATATTTATATTTTTAAAATTCCAACCATACCCCTAATCTACGATTAATTATATGCATTAAAACTCCCTAATAATTTTTCCCAACAAAACACCGAATATTTATAGATGACATAATACAAGTTGACAACTTGAATCCATCCAACATTTTTTAAAAAAATTTAAAACAAGTTGAAATATAATATGTTTGACCAAATCTCATTTCTAGAAAATAAATAAATAAATAAAAACGTTGACTTTTATAAACCGACATAAAGTGGATCTTTGGATTATGTTCTACCCCTCTCTTTACTCGACATCTGTCCTTTCCACCACAGCTCTGTAAACCTTTTTTTTTTTTTCATTAATTCTATTATTAATAAACTTAATTACGAGCCTTTGATTTGGATTAAACACAATTATGAATTGATTTATGTTGGTTTAGTTGGTTAAGGACGATATTAATTACTATTGTTATATTAATTAAGGATCTAGATATTATATCTCATCTCTTAAATTAATAATCAAACTAATTTCACAAAATGGACGGCTGTGATTTCATGAAAAAAGAGTGAATTCATTCATGATGATCATGATCTACTGCTAAAATTATATAATAAACTAAATTAAAAGTAATTACATGACAAAATTGCTAAATCATATAATTATTCAAGCCTTCCTTCGAGGACTACAACCAAGCTCCTCAAACCCAACAAAGATTTCATTTCTCATCATCAAATTTGGAATCAGAATATCATTATCCTCGTACTCCTCACTCTCAATGCTCAAATCCTCCAAAATCTCTCCTTCTTTCTCTCCGCTCCCACCGTCTTCGTTAAGCGGTGTCATCGGAGAGCCCACGGTGGCTGTGCCGAGCAATGACCGATCGGGGTCTCCCATCGTCAGGTTTTTCATGGGGATTGCAGACGACGACCTGTTTCGGGAACTCCCGGCAAGAGAATTCCGATGAGTTGGACGTGGATGAGTGTGATCTCCAGTGTATGTGACGATGAAAGTTTCTGGGTCGGCAGTGCTCCGTTCAACTTGCTTTCTTGCCCCACACCCTTTTGAGCTGCTGCAACGGTAATAGTTCCTATGATCATCGGAGGAGGAAGAAGTCAATATCGTTACACAGAGTCGTGATTTAATTATATATATGTATATTTAAATACCTTGGGTAGGGAGATCCTTTAATGGGCTTTTGCCCATATTTACGCCAAGCCCACATGTCTGTTGAGAGATTATCAGCAGTCACATGGCATACGGTTCTCTTTTGTTGATTCTTTCTGTAAATAAATAATAATTCATAACAATAATTAAAAGAAAAATAAATAAATAAATAAATAAATTTCAATTTTAAAATAATTTTATTATGACAACAAAGAAATCAATCAATTAAGATTTAATTCAATGTAAATTTAATTTTATTAAATTACTTGCCTTTTTCTCGATTTGGGTATGTGTGGAGGCGTCATTGGTGAATTTGGGAAGTCTGGCCGGAAAAGTGGCTGTTGCCGGTGGTGGGATTGCAGCGCCACCGCTCCGGGATCTGGCAGTGGTCGAATGGGTTTAATTCCGTGTCGGGATTGGCGGGTTGGAACCGGATTGGGGATTACCGGTGCGGCGGGGGCGACGGCGGGGGCGACGGGATTGGGGAGGAAAGAAATGAAGGCTTGGTGTAATTCATGGAAGCCGTTGGGCTGTTGGGGGTGAAGGATGTCGGAAAAGGAGAATGCGACGTTGTTTGGATCGTCGTCAAAAGTTAAGGAAGCAAGACAAGACAAGGCGGTTTCTGCGGCGGAGGCGGCAGTTGGGTCGGCGGCCGTGGAGGTGGAGGAGGTGGAGGAGCCTGAATAGCAGCTCCGGACGACGGCGGAGAGATCCCAGTCGTCGTCTCCGGCAGCCATGGAAAGGATTACACAAAAATCGAAATGAAAAAAAAAAAAAAAAAACAAAACAAAAGAAAGACGAAATTTTAGGAAATTGGTAAAAAGGGGACAAAGGGAAAAGAAGGGACGGCAGAAAGGACGGCGCTGACTTTTTAGCTCTTTAGAGAGAGAAAGAGATAGAGAGAGAAAGAGATAGAGATAAGAAATGAAGAAGAAAGATCACTGACTTTTGAATTTCACTAATTCTTAATTATGTATTTATAATCACCCAAAATCATATTTTTTAAAAATATTAAAAATAAAAACTACCATAATATAAATTCAATAACATATATATATATATATTTAGTTTTATCCTTTGAGTAAAAAAGGGGGATAATTATGGAAATTTAGTAAATTAAGTGATTAGTGTTGGGTTGAAATTAATAAATCCTATATTTTCGTCTTTAATTAATGAGTAATTTTAAGAGTTTAAAATTTTGTAAAAAATAAATAAATAATTTAGATACAAAATGGTTGTCCCCAATTGAACCTCCCCATCTAACGGTCATATGCCTTATATTAATCCTACAAAACCACTGGCTTATTAAAATACTTGTATTTTACCACGAGTAAATAAAATTTACTGTTCTTTTAATATAATCCTCCGTATTTAAATTGTAACATTTAAATTCTCCTATATATAAAATAAATAAATAAATAAATAAACCCTATACCTATAACTACGTCTCTATTTCACAATTAATTTTTTTTTAATAACTAATTATAATCTGAAATAAATAAATAAATAAATAAACCCTATACCTATAACTACGTCTCTATTTCACAATTAATTTTTTTTTAATAACTAATTATAATCTGAAATAAATAAATAAATAAATAAACCCTATACCTATAACTACGTCTCTATTTCACAATTAATTTTTTTTTAATAACTAATTATAATCTGAAATAAATAAATAAATAAATAAACCCTATACCTATAACTACGTCTCTATTTCACAATTAATTTTTTTTTAATAACTAATTATAATCTGAAATAAATAAATAAATAAATAAACCCTATACCTATAACTACGTCTCTATTTCACAATTAATTTTTTTTTAATAACTAATTATAATCTGAAATGCTCGTAGTTTTCACTGTCTGTTTAGAATTGAGCTCTAGAATTTGACGGAGATAAAAATTTGAACGTAGTTTAAATGGTTATGACGCGGTTTTCATATATATATATATATATATATATATATTATAATTTTTTTAAAATGGGAAAGGAGAGAGGGGGGAGGTTTTATTTTTTTTGACTTTGGGAAAATGTCAAATGGGGACAAAGGACGATGGGTTTTGTGGCAGAGTGCAAAGGCGTTACCAAGTTTGACTTTGACTAACCATTCATTCTCTCTTTGTTTTCATTGGTGCGTAGGTTTTGCAGGGTTTAGGGTTATCTATTTCCTCCACGCGCCTTTCTCTTTCCGTGAACTTCACTTTTCTTCCACATTGGTTCTTTTCTTTATCTTTCTTCGTGTCTTCGTCACACTTCCCTCCCTTGCGACTGGGTGTGATCTTCCCTCCAATGGTTTTCTCATCTTAGTCGGTGAGGTTTGGAATTTCGTTTTTTATTTTATTTTGTATGGTATGTGATCAATTGTAACGCCCCCCAACATCATCAAGTATGGGTGATTTTATATCTTTATTTGAAAAGAAAATTAGGTTTCAATTGTTGCAATCGAGGCTCGACCGAGTCGTCTCCCTCCATTCCTTCGTTCATCTCTTAGCTCTCTCTCTCTCTCTCGCTCTCGGTTTACTTCAGCCCACCACACTCATTGGCTCCTTCTCCTCCTCCTCCATCATTCAACAGATTGTCAGACAACGTCACACCCACCAAACTGACTGTCTATTTTCATTAGATAATCAGTGCGACATAAAAAAATGAGTTAATCATCCACTTGGTCACAAGAAAAGAAACCAACATGTGTGTATAGTTTAGATGTAGTCCTATAATTGCATGTTGTATGTTCTTGGTGTGTGTGAACACTCAACCTTTCTCAAATATTTCAGATAATACAAGACATATACTAGAGACATGAAATGAAGTCTATGTCAACATGTTTTTGTGTAATAGCTCAAGCCCACTACTAGCAAATATTATCCGCTTTGTCCCGTCCGTTACGTACTGTAATGTAACAGCTCAAGTCCACCGCTAGTAGATATTATCCACTTTGTCCCGTTACGTATCACGATCATTCATGGTTTTAAAACGTGTCTACTTGGAAGAGGTTTCCACACCCTAACAAAGAATGTTTCGTTTTCGTCTTCAATCGACATGGATTTTTTTTTCTCAGTCTCATATATGTTTTGATGACTAAAGTTTATGTTTTGGTTTTATTTGGCACATGAGTTGGAACCAAAAAGAAAACAGAAAACAATAGGGTCAAACCAATTGTCCATTAATCTTTTTGTTAAGTAAACTAATAATAATCAACTTAATTCAACAAACCCATAAAGACCAAATCAAAATTTCAACACTCCGGTTGAAGTCGTAGTTCGAACCTTTAACTTACCGATTAAAATTATAATGTTTTAATCAATCGAACAATTAACTAAACGTTAGAATAATGTTTTGTCCTATCTTAAAAAGATGGTCGAATATTTTGGTTCATACGATTGGTTCATAGTATTTCCAAAAAAGGCGTTTGTTAGGAGAATCTTAGGTTTTGGCTTCCCCTTGTCTTTTGTTAATATAACAAGGTAACTTATTTCTTTCCATTAATGCAATTTTTATTCATTAAACATTTCAAAATAATGTTTGTGGTTAACAACCAATTACCCAAAAAAAAAAAAAAAAAAAAAAAAAAA
>NC_036642.1:3897486-3917993 GCF_002806865.2 Cucurbita pepo subsp. pepo
AAAAAAAAAAAAAAAAAGACAGTAAACACGAATTAAAAATAAAAATTATTAATTTTAAATATTTATTTGTTTAAACATAAATTAGTGAGTTTTTGGGAGATTTTCACTTTTGTTTTCCCTAAGCAAATGTCATAAAAGTTGAACATAAGGTAAAAGTTACTATATTTTGTTGAAAGTCAAATGTGAATTTAACAGTATTCAAAGTTAAAATATAAAGCTTGATTAACTTAGTCAATTTAGGTAAAAATAAATAAATAAATAAATTAATTAATTAATTATATATAAATAAATAAATATATATATATATATATATATGGTAGGGGTGAGAATCTGGATCCGTAAAAAATGGGGTAATTAATTAAAGAAAAGATAGTTTTTGAATAAATGGGGTGTGATGCGAGGAATCTTTGCCTAATTTTATTTGTTTTCATAAATTAAATTTTTATATTTGGTATCTAAATTTATTTATTTATTTATTTTTAATGAAAAGCCGAATAATTAAGAACAGAATCCAAACATGTTTTCTTTTAATAAAAAAAATTCAATTTTTTTTTAAAATTATTATTATTACTTTGGTATGTTTCATTGTCTTGTTATTAATTATTGCAATGTAAAGTCTTTTTCACCCAAAGGTCAATGTTGGAAAAGTTTGTTGCAAGAGATTCCGTTTCTTTATGATATTTTAATATCTAAATTATAAAAATATTTATTTTTAAAATAATTTTTTAAAAAATAATAAGAAAATTCTTTTGAAAAGGATAAAAATAATAAAACTCCGGACTTAAATATTTTAATAAAGTTATTTGTTAATAGTCGAGTGTGAATTAATATCCCGTATGAATTTAGTAGATAAAAGAAGACCGTAAAAAATTAAAATAAAAAAATATTTTAGTTTGTACAATAAAATTTTTTCTCTTTTCCTTCGTTATTAAATAAAAATGAAAAGAAAAACACGTGTCTTTGTATTGTATTATTAGGTAACCATTTTAAAATAAAGGAATTTAGGTTCATTGTATAATAGTATTTTTTCGACGCGTTCTTTCTCTCCTATAAATACGTGGATATATTATTTTCTCTAGTTTAGATTAAAAAAAAAATATTATAATTTTCTCTAATTACAACGTCAATCTCTCTTGATCTAAAAACATTTCAAAATTAAATTTCAATCGTAGACAATTTATATTATTATTTAAAAAATTAAAAAAAAATTCTTAAAATTAAGAAAATTATAAGCGATTCACGTCTTTTTCTTTTTAAACAAAGACCAATATAGTTTTTTTTCTTAGACTTTTTCTTGAGCTGCTCGCAGCTTCACTCCTCTCCTTCACTTTTGCAAGCACCGTCGTCTATTCCAAAAACAAAAGTCCTTTTGCTTCCTAAGACGGTAGTGCGGGAGGGCCCTACGAGTAGGCACGCTTCCTATCCACCCACCTCCGCTCTTGCAGCATGCCTCCTTTCTTCAGAAGTTTATCAAAGTTGTTATTTGTGTAACACTTTTAATATGTAGTTCATCCAAAAAAAAAAATAATAATAATAATTGAAAATGGTAAAAATGATCTCATCATAGTCGTATCAAATTAATTTGTCTATTATTATTATTATTATTATTTGAAAAATATACAATTAAAAATATTGCAATAAAGTATGCATAATTAGAATTAATAAATAACTCCAACATGCAAAGTTGAATAATATCTCTCGAAACTTGTTACTCACGTTTTAGCAATAAATAATTTAGGACAACAACTTATATTAACTTCATATAAGAATTTAAATATGTGCACCACCAAACCCTAAACAAATAATAAATAGATTTATAATCAATTTCAACATTAAATATACTAATTATTTTCTTTTCTTGCAATAAATACATCGACCCCAATTAAATGGAAGAATTTAAAAAGAGTGAGTTAGACAAATAAAATTGGATATTAAAATCGTTGTGTTCATGCTGACAACATGCTACGAGTGAACAGATAGTTCATAGATGAGTTTAAGTATAGATCATTGTTTAATATGAGAATGTTAAAAACCCGACAAAGGATCGTTAGTCCCAATTATCCAACAATGTATCGTTGATTTAGCTCTATCGACATGGTAGGAATAGCATCAAAGTTATGGCTCAATTCCAATCATATTTTTTTAAAAAAAATTAATATTATTATTTGGCAGAAAAAAGAAATATTCCCTAAACCGTAAAGACAAACATACTCTAGAAATAGCAAAAATTTTAAAACAGTTTCAAGAACACAAAAATAAATAATTGATATTTGCTGTTTTTAAGGTATTATTATTTTAGCTGTTAAGTAATTCATCACAAACAAACATGACTTCTTCTGTCAAAATTAGTTGATTTTGGTGTAATTTATTTTTAGATAAATATTCCAAAATGGCACTTGAAAAGTAAACAGTAAAACTTTCTATTTGTAATTAGGCATGTTCCTATCGGTTGAATCAGAACTTTATTATTAAGTAAGTTGGTTCGTATGTTGTTTATGTAATTTGACAATTTTTTACCTTAACCCGCTAAAAAATTCCCCATGTACGTAAAGTTTGTTGAACGGAACTTGGTAGATTGATTTTTTTTTTTCTCGAGATTCACAACTTCTTAGCCAATCATACACATCTTGACCAGTCTCGAGAGAACCATGTGAACCTATTAGATTTGGTTTTCAAAGTAACTCATAGGGTATTAAATTCTAGGTAGGTAGTCACAATGACTTTAGATCTATACCCGTCGAGTTTTCTATTATTTGTACGACTCTAGTTGACTACTAGGCCGACCTACGTGGATCGAATCCACCAGATAGCAGACCCGCTAATAATTCGATGTATAATAATAACAAAAAGGTCATGTCCAACAAAAAGTACTAATCTCAGCCATAACATAAAGAAAAACAGACCAGAAGCTTTAGTAGGATTGATAGCAATAACTTTCTGAGGGTATATGAGGCACTGTAAGAAGAAAGTGCAGAACACTATTGAAAAGGATATGAATGGCATTAAATCCACTAACAAAACAAAGCAAACCCACTACTAACAATTCCATACCTCATTCTTTCAGCTATCATTGCTTTGCTTTGCTTTTGGTGTTCTCCGGACTCCTCTCTCCTTTATATGGCAAATTCTGCTTGTTTGATGCATCCAACGCCGCCATCTTGTAGCCAAAGCTGGGACAAGGCCATCACAACTCATGAACATGGCAAGTTTCAGTAAATGCTTGGCCATAAAAAGGAGGCAATATCTAATCTTTCAGACATTCTTTTAAATCCATTATGAACAGTTCCAACAAAACATGAATAGATAGACCACTGAAATTGAACAAACAATCATTGCAATTTTGGAAGCATGTAGATTAGAGAACAGAGAAGAGTAGGCAAAACAAAGGTTTGTAGTACTTACAAGCAACAGCTTCTCTTCCTCTCACTGCTTGGTTCTGTCATGATTGTTGATCCAAAATTGCAGACGACTGATCCTGCAGCTTATTGAAGATCATGAAAGGTAAATCCTTGCGTTAAACATTTGTATTTATACATTCAACTTCTTGTTCTTAAAAGCCAAAATTCCCATCTCATTATTGCTCAAAATTGTCTGAAAAAAATAAGAGGGGTCTTTCTTTCTACCTCTTTTGCATTTCATTCTGTTGATATAACACACACATACCATTTTCGATCTATCTATGCAACTACTACCATACACAGCACCGGATATGAAATGCAAGTCTGATTTTACATTTGGCAAACTGAAAAGCTACCCCCCGGTAAGGGAAGTATGCCATAACTTCACATCCTGCTCTCCGCATCTGGGAGAAATTTAGTTGTGGAGAAAGTTATTCAGATGCAAGATGTTAGAAAGGTCCTCTAATCGTTTCCACGAACCCACCGTGCTGAACCTGCCTTTGCCAAGCCAGAGCTGAAATTACTAACATTTGCAACAAATAATGGATCCCTTTCTTCATTGTTGAGTTCATACTCATTATGATTAGCAGCACTTCCCTGATCCACATTCTCTAGCTCTCTAGTCAAATCTTCCATTGTCTTTTTTAAATTGGCTTTACTCATGTGCCCTGATTCACCAGTAGAGATGCCAACCATTGTTATTTTGGGGAGAAAAGGACTTGGCTGCACATTTTGCTTTGCCTGTTCCTGAGGAAAGTCGTCTCTTTGACGTCGCCTTGACCACAGATGACTAAACAAATTTCTAAAAGGATTGAAGGAATGTTGTTTAGGTTCTTGATTGGCTTCCCTCTCATCTTGAATATCTAGAGGTGATGAACTAGTATAATGAAGTTCTTTGGTCTCCTTCACCGATTTAGAGTTGGTAAGACCACTTGCAGACTCTGAGATTCTTAAGAGAGAAGCAGCACTCCTGAGAAAGAAAAAAAAATTGCATTAAACCTGTTCGTTTAAATTGTTTGGTTCATACAAACCTGGTCACATACCTTCTCTCAAATGAATCGACCATGTAAGGGAATTTGGGTTGAATGCCAACAGCCTTACGCAACCACCTATTTCCAAGAATTACTTTATCAACAGTATAAAGAAGCTGCATTTCAGCAACCTTAGAGATGACATTCAAGGGTATTCCAAGGTTGCCCATCTCATCCATCACTTCTTGAACCTAATAGGGAAGAATATGTGAGACAGTGAATGTAGGTGAACACTGCTCAGTAGTCAATCCAAGGATAATATTTTTCAGAACCCAGAAAAGTATAAAAAGTAAAGGTGGGAGTATAGGCCATTATCCCTCTAACAAGCCAAACAAGTTACAAAAAAAAAAAAAAAAAAAAAAAAAAAAAAAAAANAAAAAAAAAAAAAAAAAAGAAAAAATCCTCCGTTTAACTTCAAAAAATATATTTTTTTAAAAAGGTTGAATAAGCTTGGCACAACCAGTTCTTTCGAGCATTCTAACATTCCATCTTCCGTTATTTAAGATTGCAGCCAAAGTGGGCATCATCAAAATAAATTGCAGCCAACCAGTTCTCGTTCATTTACTGTTAAATCTCTTATGAGAGATCTTGTGGATACAACAAATCATGCATTACATAACCATAATCTTTATGAGGCGATTTGAAATAATTTTATTAAAAAAAATTAAAATTTTTCTTTGGATGCTTAGCCTTGAAGCAATCAATACTACGGACATAATGCAAAGGCCTCATATTTATCCATCTCCATCAGGTGTGCTATGTGTTCTTCCATTTGCGAATGACATCTTTTTGGCCATTGTTCCTTCGCTACGAGATTTTGAAACATGATCCTTCATGCTTTTGGCAACTCGAAGTTAGCCTAACGACATTTATGACTTTCTAGCCTCAACTTTTGTGGGTCATCCTTTCCATGGAGTCAAGAAGGTTTTGTGGCTTGCATTAAACATAACTTTCCCATGGTTTCTTTGGGCGAGAGGAATGGAAGAATATTTAAGGATTCTTTCCCCAATTTTGATACTTCTATGGACTTAATTCTTTTTCATGCATTGTGTTGGTGTAAATGTAAACACCCTTTTTCTAATTATAGCTTATCTTCTTTAACTTCTAAATTTGGGATTCCTATTTCTTAATGATATTCCACAATCAAAACAATTGACTAAATCCCATGAAACCATTTCATAGAAATTTATTGATATCAACTTGTTCCTTCTAGTAATACCTCTAGGGGTTGGAGGTTACACTCGATTTTATTTCATTTATCATTGAAATTTGTTTCCCTTCTCAAAAAAAGATAGCATACCTCCCATATATGTTTACTTAAAAGCCTTTTTTTTAATCTGATGTTTACTTAGAGCTATGGAAGGGAACTACAAAAATGCATCATCCTTTTTACCATCGAAAGGAAAATGGAAATATTCAAGCCAAAACGACCCAACCAACCACCGCCACCTAAAAGAAGGCTATTCAATACTTTGGGGGTCACATAAACAGGATCTCAATGTTTTGCAAAAATTATAATAGGGAAAAGGTGGGAATATTATTAGGAAGATCAGCACTAACGTATCTGTAATTACTGAGAAGTTGATTTGCATTGACGGTTACAAATAGAGGGTGTTAGGGATTATAGGGTAGGTAGAATAATGGGAATTAGGGTATGTTCTTGAGATTGAAATGGGTTCATATGATATTCCATAAGTCCCTCGCTGCCAGACATTGTAAGATAAGAAGCTAGTCCCAGTTTACGCTCAAGAATTAGAAAGGTCGTCAAAATGCTGGGTCTTAAGAAATAAATTAAATACCCAGTACCTCCTCACTATAAAATGTTCAATAATTATAGCAGACTATTGAATATCATACCTCTGGAGGCTCCAACAAACTATCGCCCATCTCTTCAAACACTTCTGCTGCTGCATTATCATCAGTTATTTCCCTTCGGCGCTGCAAACGCCGAGTTTGAATTAAAGCATGAAAATGCTGATCAACAGATTCTTCAAGAATATTATCGAGCATGTTTTTATCAAAAAAATAAGGAGTGTACCTGAATAACAAAATGAAAATACCAAAGATAAAATATGCCGAGAAAAACTTCCAAAAATTATTGAGCAGATCGAGAAAAATGATCAGAGAAAAGCAACGACAATGCAACAAAAAAGAAAAAGAGGAAAGGAAACTGAGACTTATATTAATAGTGAGAGATCATAAAAAAAAGAGGAGATGGATTATCCCAAACCAGTCGTCCTATTAAATGAACCTAATTAGCAATTTAAAAACAGAAAAAGAGCCAAGAAAAGGGGAAGGAAAGCTATTATTTGATCCTCACATAAGGGTTTTGTTGGTGATGAAGTAATGAACTAAAACAAATCAGTGTTTTTAAAAATAAAAATAAAAATAAAAAATTGTAAATGAGAAGGATAATTCTTTTTGAAGTCCCAATTTATCTTGTGCAAGTATTCTTCCTTTAAGAGATTTCTTCTCTGCATGCTTTTCCATATCGTCTTCGAACTAAGCTACCCTCCTCAACCCATCTCATATTGTCTTACAAACACACTCCCTACGGTAATTAGTAAATATTAACAATGGCCGTTCTTACAGGCAAAAGCAAAAGAAAGAATATCTTTTGATTTTTGAAGTCATATAGTGAATATATGATATGTTAAGGACCAGCTTTTACAAGTTGTAACAATGTACTAACTCGTCGTAGCAAAAACTGCATAACTAACATGAGAAAATGACATACCACTGTACCCCATCAGTAGTTGCTATTGCAATATCCAAGTTCTGGGCACTGAAAACAGGAACACCATCAATCTTTTTGCTCCCACCATTTTCAGGTAGGCCTTTAAGAAGCTTGTTTGCTGCTTTAACCTATACGTTAGAAAACCATTCAAGGGCTAAGGGCATGAGTAACTGTCATGACATTCTAGCTGATGGATTTGACTAGCATGCTTGATCCTCGTCACATTTTTTTATATATTTTTGTATTAATGAAAGTTTCTTGCTTCAGATAAGAAAAATCATACTTGCTTCTCATTTGGAATGAACTGAAATAAATGAGGTTTTTCCTGCATGATACAATTAACTTCAGAAGTTAGGTCATGGAAAACAATGCCCAAAAAATCAAGTAGCACATCTTCAACAGATCCTAGAAAATTTAGTATAACCATGCATTAGTTCAACAACCAAAAAAGTTCGTATAATTTTATTTTATTTTTCTGACATTCGTGAGTATTTGAACAAGCTTGCGTGAATCTTGACTATTCACACAGGGCAACAGTCTAACCCTACACATTTGGTTGCGAAGGAAACTCGTTGGATATTATATCCTAAGTAGGTGGCTACTATGGCTTGAACCTACTCCCTTTAAATCCTTTATTGTTTACATAGCCAACCCAATTAGGTATGCATAATGAAGCACAGTATCTTATGGTTATACACTCTCATGAACAAAATGTCAAAATGAATCAATGACATATTTTTGTTAGAGAGAATGTTTTTTTTTTCCTCAAAAGAAGAAAAATTAAAGAAAGAGTTAAACAAAGATTGCGCAGAAGTACAAATCTTTGAAAAAATCAATTCCTCTGACTCCTTTTACGCCATTAAAAATTCTAGAATTCTGTTCCGCCCAAATATTCAATAAAAAATGCCTTTACTTCATTTACCCATAATATATTCTTTGTCCATGATTCCATCTATGGCCAGACAAGAATTGGATTAAAATTTTCGTTGGCCGTTCGTCCCATAGCCCAAGATATGAAATTGTTCCAAAAAAAAAATCCCAACATTTTCACCGTACCAGCAGTGTGAAAACAAGTTTCCAACATTTTCTTCAGCTTTATGGCATAACAAACACCAGTTCAGTTGAAGACTAACGTTGGGGAATCATTTTTTTTAACCTTCTTAGCTGTATTCAGACCTTCAAAATACATAGTTCATTGAAAAATGATTTTTCCTTCTTA
Organism: Cucurbita pepo subsp. pepo; assembly: GCF_002806865.2. Classification (NCBI taxonomy): domain Eukaryota; kingdom Viridiplantae; phylum Streptophyta; class Magnoliopsida; order Cucurbitales; family Cucurbitaceae; genus Cucurbita; species Cucurbita pepo. The sequence continues at coordinate 3,905,872 of NC_036642.1, forward strand.
GGGTCCCAGCCTTTCCATACAAAATGACAATCACACCACTTAAACTCTCCAACCAAATGAAGCAATAACATCAGAAGGTCGTATGTGAAATCAAGGTAACCTGTACACGTGATTAATTTACTCAAAATGTGATTATATGACAATTGCTCATAGAACACAAATAAATCAAACCATAGCTACCTATACAACTAAAAAGAGTATGCAATCACTATATAGGCTATTTAAATGAGCATGGGATAAACAGAAAAGGAACCTGATTACACAGAAATTTTGAAAGATATAATCCAACCAATAAATTAAGATTGGTCCACCAATATTAAATTTAATACCTTGAAATGCTCGTATGCTAAATCAAGACGACATGCACCCACCACAGCACTTGGAATATTCAATCGCTTAACATATGTAACTAAGAAGAAAAAAAAATTGAGTCAGGATGCACTGCTAATGGATGAAGTAAAATTGAGAAGTCAATATTAAGATACTAAAACATGGAAAACAATGACACAACTCAAGGGAGATGCTCCAAGACAAACAGGTTTTCCAGAATCGTAAAGCAGCTGTTAGAAAACAGAATAGGGGTGAAATTTCAATGGTTTGAAATGCTTTTAACAATTGTCAAGATAAGTTGCTTACATTGGAGAATAGATACAAGCCAATGCTTGCTTCAAAATTTCTTATTCTTAAATGTAGTTTGTTCCAAATGCATTTGGAAGTCTAGAAAGTCCATAAATACTGCAAAAGAAACGAGGATAAAGAGTAGCAAGAACAAAATTAAATGAGCCAATACCTGCATCACCTAAATCAGTAAAGAAGCGGAATATAGGGCCATTTCTTTCACTCTTAGTAATGGTTGAGAACAACTTCCTAAGCCACTCTGGAGTTCTGGAATAGACAAATAAGAGATGGCTTCACTCAGAACAGTACTAATAGTTGATAGCAACATTACAATTTTCTTCAGTTTCAATAACTAAAAATAATTAAGCAAAATTGAAAAATCCAAGGTGTTATAAAGCCAACATCATAATGATAACAGTCATTAAACTGGAATAGATTGTGCCTGGAGCGTACATATAATCAAGCAGATTCCTTCGAACGGAAAATTAAACCAACATGTTACTTGTTACCCTCTCAAACCTAGCTTCAACCTCACCTCCCTTACAACATATAATTATCAATCTAAACCAATCATGACGGGTGGTTTAATGACAAAACAATTACAGATTCAATCTTAAACAAGCAGAGATAGGGAGAGAACCTCTTAGAAATGAAAGGAATATCGAAGTGGGTCGAGACTGCCATAAGACCAGTCCCAGAAAGGTCGCACATACTGAAGACCTGGCCAACAAACGCAGGGCCGCCAGCTTTTCCATTAGAATTAAGACTTGAAATCCTCAGCGTCGACGGAAAACCAGAGCCGAACTCGGGCGATGAAGACAAACCCTTAACAGGCGCAGATTTGGAGGAGTCAAGGTCAGGATGAGTAGAATCAATACGTGAATGGGTGAACAAAGGGGGTTTTCGAGGGACAGGGAATGCGACCGGAATGCATAGACGAGAAGAGGATGGTTGCAGGGAAAATGGCGGAATTGATTGGGGATTGGCTAAAAGGGCGCAGAAATTGGAGGTAGCGGAATTGAAGAAATGGGTAATGAATTTAATTGGGCGGTGTTCGTTGGGAGGTTCAATCTGGAAGGCCATGAAAGCTTGGCAGATTCCTTCTGATGCGACCAGCTGTATTAGGCTCTAGACTCTCGGCGCCATTTTTAACTTGGGGTTGGAGGGAGAGGAAGGGGGAGGTGAAGAAGGAGGGATGAGGATTATCAAAATTAAATTATTTTAGAAATATCTATTTGTAATATTCATAAAAATATTATATAAATTATAATCTAAAAATAATTTGTTAAATGAAAGAAAAAGAAGTTTCTAGGTCAAATGACGAAGTGAGGCCACTGCTAGCTGACGTATTTGGGCAGATGATACAATGGAGAGAAATACAACGGTCAGGAAAAGACAAAGGAAGGGCAAGGGTATAGATGTCAATTTACACAAAAGTAAAACTGAAGAAATTAAAAAAGAATCAATACTAAATTAATAAAAATATTTTTAAAATTTTTGAAAATATATATATATATATATTTACGTTAATTTTGAATCTAAAATATTTTTAACTTTAAATACTTACAAAATACCATTTAATTTTTAAAAATTTCATTCATATTTACCAACTTTTTTAAAAATTTAAAAAGTATACGTATGGTTATACCATGTTTCAAAAATACTCCTGATCTTTTAAAATTAACATTAAAAGTTTAGAGATAAATGATTTTTGACCATATATTGACATTAAATTTTTTTTTTACTTTTTTATTTAAAAGGGTTAGTACTACTTTTAAAATATTAATAAGTATTTTTTATATATATATTTTAAAAAGTGAAAGGGTCTTAAGTGAAATAATATTAAAATATTATTAAAATAAAGTACTAAAGAGTTACCGTCCAAAAGAGTATTTTTTAAAAATTTAATTTTAAGTTTATATATATTATTGAAGATTTTAAACACTTATAAGTATTTTTTTTTTTAAATAATGTACATAAATTTAAAAATATTATAATTAATTCGATTAAGTTGGATAGTTGAAGATGAAGGATATCCCTTGGAACCCAAACTATATACCAAATAAATAATAAATAATTTGAACCAAATAAAAGAGATTAAACTCTAGTTTTCAACCATATGAAAAATAAGATTACATTCAAAATTCATTAATTAAATTAAATAACAAAATTTTGTTAACCACATCATTTATTTTTTATTTTTTATATATACTATTTTAATCATCTGTTAGTTACAGACGTATAACTCACATTAATTATAATGATATAGTTTATTAAAGTTTAGATTAATAACGTATATTTAAAAAAAATAACTAAATTAATGTAAATATAACGTCTTAATTCAAGTTCTTTAAACCATGGGAAGAAAAATAAATATTAAATTATAAATTTAGAGACATTTAGTTTATTATGTTATAAAAATAAAAAAAAAATATCCTAACCATCTTTTTTAGTAAAATTAAACATTTTCATCGATCCTAATTCATCTTTAAAAATGTAATTTTTAATTGAAATTGTAAAAATTGGACCTTCAACATTCACGGGTAAAAAATAAATCTTCACGGCGTAATAAAGGTAAAAAGAAAGGAAAATAAAAATAAAAGCAAAATTAAATTAGACATTAAAATAATGCAATTTAAAATCAAACAACGCCACCANATTGGTAACATAAATCACAAAAATAAATGGAGGTTAAAAGTAGGGGCAGTTTCGTGACACGTGTCACATCCTCGTTACTTTCAAATTCAACCTCCACCGACTTTCCACATTTTCTACTTCTCTCGTGCATGAGATTTTATTCACTACAACACGGACACACGGTAAGCCCTTGCACCTCACCCACCGCAACACATGGGAATCACTATCTTATTTTATATTTTTATAAAAAGGCTTTATTACATTTTAATATTACTACTTTTATTAATAAAAATAATTTTGACGAAAAAAAATAATTATCCCTTATTACTAAAGGAACGTATTATTAAATAGGTGCTAAAGAGATGCATCATTGTAACTTTATTGTTAAGATTAAACGACTATGTCAAACATCATTATATTTATAATAAATTAAATTTTAGAGAGTTCCGTCAATAAAATACAAATTAATTTAAATAAAACATATTTTCGTATTAACCAGATTACCAATGCTCGGTCAATAAAATTATGGTAAGTTGTTGTTATTATTATCATGTTAATGGTTAATTTTCTTAAAAATAAATTAAAACAATTCAAAATTGCTATATTTTCAATTTTGTAAGGGCAGGTAAATAGATTTTTTTTTTCTTTAAAAAGATATTTTTATAGAGTGTTCACAACTTTTTTAAAATTAAAACCAATGCCACGTTTCGATTGCTGATTTGTTGAACTCGTGATCCTAACTCGAAGTAATTGCAGGCGATAAAAGCTCGAGTTTATCTATAAATTCTGAAACCGCCCATGGTCGAGCCGCATTTTCGTTTGTTCTCTATCGTTTTTTTTCATTTGTGTGTAAAAACCTGAACGACTTTCATTCTCCATTGTGTTCTTCTTCTTCTTCTTCTATGGTTTCGAACAATCCGAATCCTTCTGAGGGGTTCTATTTGGATCCGTCGGGAATGGCGTTGCCGGGGCTGGGACCGTTTGCCACTACTATGGCGGCGTCGGAGGATATGTCTAAGAAGATTCGTAAGCCCTACACAATTACCAAGTCTAGAGAGAGCTGGACTGAGCCTGAGCACGACAAGTTCCTTGAAGCGCTTCAGCTGTATGTTTTTTCGTCCGTGTTTTAACTCAATTCTATTGGTTCCTTTCTTGTTTAGGGTTTTCGAATTTGATGCATATTTCTCTTTGTTTTGTGTGGAAGACTTTGTTTCGGTATTTGGATTTTTGAGTTGGAGCTCTGTGGCGGTGGAAATGTGAGAAACGTGTGGGATTAGGGGATAATTTTGGGTTTTAGTGGTTGCAATTTGGGCGGTTTGTGATGTTGTGGTAAGTGTGAGAAATTAGGAATGGTTGGTTAATGGAAAGAAGTGAATATTATTGGATTTGTAATTGAAACCGAAGTGGTGGGGGTTTGAGTAGGATTTTGATGGGTCAAGTGGTTTTCGGCTCTATCTGGTTTTCAGAAGGTGTTAGGAACATTCTGTAGTTAAAAGTTTGTGGAATCTACCACTTGCTTTTTGATTGTTCTTCTTTAGTTTATCTGCTTCTGCTGTACTAGGAAATAATATGTTCGTTTTTTCCCTACGTGTAGGACTGATAATTGATCCTACTTGGTATTAGGCATTAGTAAAGTTAGAAAAGAAAGGGGATATTGAGGTTGTGAGGGTCGTTATTAGGCACCAGAAAAGGTGGAAAAGCTAGAGATATTGGGCTTTGGTTGTTAATGGAAGAGAAGTTAATTTGTGAATCTAAATTCTGTAACTCTGATGTGATTAGAATATGATGTATGCTTGGCCATTTAAAAGTTGGAAATGGAGAGACCAGGTGGGAACTTAATGCGTTACTACTTGCTTTTTTTTTCTTCTTCGCGCTTTCCTCGACAGATGTCTTAACGTACGGTTCACTAATATTTTTGCCACTCCATATCCAGTTTTGATCGTGATTGGAAGAAGATTGAAGCTTTTGTTGGATCAAAAACTGTTATACAGGTAATTAATGCCTAATCTCTGTTATTTGCAATTTACGTTCTTTGGGGGTGTTGAGTGAACTCTTCTGAACTATATTGATGGTTCCAAATGCACCCACAACCCTTGAACTCTTATCTAATTGAGCAAGCCCTTTTATTTGTTTGTTTAAATTTGCCTTTGTCAACCCACAATAACACCTTATATGTTGGTGAAAACAACACTTGCTACGTGTAATCTAAGCTTATAAGCTATATTTGTAATTATAAGACCATGGACTGTCCAATTATAACCTTTTAAGCAATAATTTTTAATTAAGTTAACTTCATAACTTTGAGAGTTTAATTTTTACAATTCATGGGTGCAATTGTAACAATCATTACAGTTCAAGGTGGCTTGGGAAATTTTTCACGTACTTGTTAATTTATGAATGACAAACTAAGAAAATGTTGCTCTCTACAGATACGCAGTCATGCACAGAAGTACTTCTTAAAAGTTCAGAAAACTGGAGGAGGTGAGCATTTGCCGCCTCCACGACCAAAGAGGAAGGCCGCCCATCCATATCCTCAGAAGGCTTCAAAAAATGGTTAGTTCCCCCGTCTTCACTGTACTGACATTGTTGTAACTGTGGCTCACAAACTTCATGTGTACTATTTGTCAGTTGCCATGCCTTCTCAAGTGTCGGGGTCATTTCCGTCAACGTCTCCTCTAGTTGAACCTGGATGCATTAGAAGGCCAGAATCATCTTCAATACCTGCATGTCCGGCAACAGGTGGAGCTGTATCTTCTTGGATGGTGAACTCTGTTCAGCCACCCAATTCAGCACAAGGTACCAAAGGCTAATTATTAGATGCATTGCAATCATAATCTTTTCGTAACTTCTTACAATAGGAATGAGATAAGATGGGTTTAATTAGATGCCTTAAAAACCTATCATGATACAATCTAGGCTACCATGCACGGGAAATTTGGAGGGAGAGGAATATGAGGTGTCTAGGATGCAGGCGTCTTAGGATTATGTGACGTTCTTCATGTCTCCCTAGGTTCTATCATTATAGTGTTCTATAAAATGTTCACAGATGTAATGCTTTGTTTGGTTTATATGTGCATGCAGTGCCAACAACGACAAATATTTGTTGCAGTAGTACTGAAAGCCCTTCGAAAGCACGCCCTCTCGTTGAAACAACTGACCAAGGAAGTAACAATCATTCTCTTAGAGGTGATCCTCTCATTCTTTTGCATGTACTTCAAATTATATTATCATATTGAAAATAGTTTGAGATTGTTTTGAACTATTATATATGAAAATGTGGGTATAAATCCTTCCTAGTTTAATCATTAAGCTCATTAATTAGCTTGAAGTGCTCAATTGCTACTCTTCATGGAAGTAGGGAAATACATGGAAGAATCAGGGATCTGGAATGTATCAGTCAATCATAACATATCGATGCATGTTTTTAGAAGCATGGTGCTAGTGATATGCATAGTCTAGAGAAAATATGTAATCGTTTGTGTATTCTCTCACTTTTGAGTACTTGCTCATAATTGAGATATTGCATCGTTTTTATTATATTGTATAATTTCTTTGAGTGATTCAAGAACTCGATCAAGATTTGTTATACAGAGTCTACATTCTCAATGCCCACAAAAGAAATTTTTGTGAAGGAGCATCTTGATTTTTGACCATTTAGTTAGAAGCCTTCTGTGATTATTAAGAGCATGTAATTATAACTGTAGTACCATGAGTAGCCAGTAAAAAGAAAATTAGACAATCTGACTTTTCTGAACTTGGGAGTTGGACAATCTTTGTGAACTCTGGTGTTATGTTTTATTTCACTATCATTTTGATGTTTTTTTTCTCATTTTTCTGGTGGCATGAGTTCCTACAAAGCTATTCTAATGGTTGTAGTGAATCTTTAATCCCCATTTCCCGTGTATTGTTGTTTTTCTCGATACTTAAATGTCCTTTTGTTGTGCAGTTTTGCCAGATTTCGCTCAGGTTTACAGTTTCATTGGTAGTGTCTTCGACCCAAACACTTCAGGTCATCTGCAAAAGTTAAAGAGGATGGACCCAATTGATGTTGAAACTGTATGATTTTCTACACTTTTTTCCCTCTTCACTTAGTAACACGGTTGTTAGTTGTCTAAAGACTGAAAATTTAGAGCAATTGTATTTCACAAATAAAAAAATATGTGACATGGTTGACTAATAATACTTATTTCTTCCATGTAGGTTCTGCTGCTGATGAGAAACTTATCCATCAATTTGATCAGTCCTGATTTTGAAGATCATGTAAGTACAAATCATCCTTTTGATTTTTTTTACTAATATTTTGTGCTTTGATGGGTGGAAAAGTGATATAATAGAAAAATGAACTAACAAAATTTTTAGTCTTTTGGATACCTTCAAAATCTTTTATTTTATTTTATTATTATTATTTTTACATTTATTTTCATGTGTTGTTTTGAGGGGTTGTATCAAGGCTGCGACCTGTGGACATTGTATTTTGGTTTCACCGAACTGGAATTAGGACATGAATTGGGATGTTACTATTACATACTGAAACACAGTTACAGAACGTGGAGTCTCTTTTATTTTACAGGATAGGGGAATAACTTTACCTGTTTCTGCCAAATCTTTCCATTATCAAGGCTGTTTACGCTTTGGTTTTTTTTAGACCTTATTATGAAGCCAAATCCTATTTAAAATTGATTCTTCAGACACATCTTTGTTGAAATAGTTGTTTTAATTTCGAATGTGGTTTCTAGATATGTCTAGTAAGCATAGCATAAAAAATCTTGTATCGGTGACGCCTGAGTCGTTTTATTATAAAATATGTTAGGGACTACATACGTAGTTATTTTGCATGAAACTAGGCAGCATACAGCTTTTATGATGAACTATAAAGCTTTCCTTCGTTTTACTGCAAGCTATTCATTAGTGTAATATGATTTCCTTCTAAGATGTTATTGATATTAGAATTGCACGTGCTTACTATGTTTTTCTTCCCTTTGCAGAGGAAGTTGCTGTCCTCCTACGAGATCGATTCGGGACCAATCCCGCATGGCGACATCAACAAGTATGTCACTGATCATAAACCCAGTTTGGTATCCAACTAGGCACGGGAGGAACTGATGAACAGCATACTGCTATGCATACGTCCTTTAACAACACGAACAGAATGCTGACTGATGCTGAGGGACTACCTGAAAATAATTAGCACGATACCGATCATGTAAGCGATGTTGTGAGGTTGCTTATAATTATATATTTTATCTACTGTGCTATGTTGATATGTTGATGAGGCTCATGTATATAACATAACAACCAAGTTCTGTCGTGGCCTTTGTTTGTATAGATGGAGAGCCCTTGAAATAGTGCTGTATAGCCTTAGGTAGGGAGGCCCAGTATATTCAAGTTTTGGCAGTTCATTTTGTAAACAATGCTCTTTATTTTTCCTTGTTTTTTCACCTTTGAGTTAAAGGCAATAATACCCATAAAATTCACCTGGGACTTCGTAGGTCGGTTCCAAAGGGGTTTACGACACAAACTTACTCGTGACGTATTGCTTTTACTTTGGGTGTAAGCACTCGTGGTGTGAATGTTTTTTCTTTTTTTTTTTTTTTCGTTGTGGAGACATGTTTTATTATGTGTTCATCCATTATTAATCCTTATTGTTGTAGTTTATTAAATTGTGTTTAAGTTGATTATTAATATTATATTTTTATTGTAAAAAAAATTTATATAGCTTTTTATTTTTTTAAATTCTAAACTAGTTTAAGGAAAGGGGATTTATTAAATTAAGTCGATAATTATTTGCTGTAACAAAGTATATTGCAAATAACCATTTATTCCATTGTACAAAAAAAAAAAAAAAATTAAAGCTCTCAGGGGGCATGATTTTTAGTAACGCAAGTCATCAACTTAACGTCCTCGATCGGCAGACGATCCTCGGGGAAGGGACATCCGTCGCTACTCACCACCTCCTTAGCCAGCGGAGCACACGGCGGCGGCACCACATCGCTACTATATCCTTCAACATTTGTACAGTTCCACTGCAACTTCTTCGGCTTTGCCGTTAGTCCAATCTTCACATTTGAAATACAAATATCGGTAAATGGATCTCCTGAAATCCCATCCAATCTTGCTGAGTATGTCACATTCTCAGCCACCACGTCTCTGTAATTAATGTTCTTAATTTCCGGTAGTGCCTTTGGATCGAACTTCTCGTCTGGATGGGACTTGTAGTTTCCGGTCATCCAGAAGACGTATTTCATTGTGGATAGAAACATCTGTCGGACGAAAATGTCCTTGACGTACCCACCTCGTCCAATGGCGGTTTTAATTCTCACGGCGGATTGAGTGTTGATTGCGGTGACGTTTTCGATTCTGACATTGCGGATTCCGCCAGACATTTCACTGCCGAGAGCAATGCCAGCAGAATCCGGAGATATGCAAGTGAGGCGCCGGATGAGGAGGTCCTCGGTTGGCATTCCGAATTGGATTCCGTATTGGTCCCATCCACTCTTGACGGCAATGCAGTCGTCACCGGAGACAATAAAGCAGTCTTCAATTCGAGTATTGATGCAGGAATCTGTGGTAATTGAATGAATAATTAGGGAGATAGGTTAACGAGGAAGAAAAAGGCGCAAGATTTTGTCAATGAAGAAGTAAACCTGGGTCGATTCCGTCGGTATTCGGAGAGTCGATTGGAGCTAGAATGGTGAGTCCTTGAATGATCACATTTCTGCATTTTTTTCCCATAAAATATAAGCTTTTCTATCTCGATAAAAAGTAAATATTATAATAAACTAAATAATTTATAATTTTGTGCTAAACAAATTCATTTTGATCAATAAATACAATATTTATTTTGCTGTTTTTGAATCCTCTAATCCGAGATATGAGGAAGAAAAAATGGTCAAACCTGCTGTAGATCGGATGGACAAACCATGAGGGTGAGTTGACTAAAGTGAGATTCGAGATCTGGATTTGATCAGAGTACATGATCTCGATCATGTACGGTCGTGTTACATTGAGCTCATTTCTGTGGAATTTATCCCACCAATAAGACCCTTGTCCATCAATCGTACCGTTGTTACCTACACCACCACGTCAACAACACGTATGTTTAGTATCCTTATTAATAATAATTATTTGGCTTTAAACTTAATACTTATATTTTTATTTTCTTGTGTTTTAATCTAACATCAAAATTGCCAATTCTTAAGGTAAAAAAAAAAAAAAAAAAAAAAAAAAAAAAAAAAAAAAAAAAAAAAAAAAAAAAAAANTATTAAACTTCCTATTTATTATTTATTAAATTAACTCTTTTATATATATAAAAAAAATAACGTGGTTAGAAAGTTAGGCAAAGCGATATAATTGATATTATTACCTGTGATGACAACATCGGTGAGGTTAGTTCCAAAGATAAGGCTGCTGAATCTTCCGCCAGGTGCATCTCTTCCCCTCCCATAAGATGGAAGAACTTCTACCAGTGGCCATTCTGATTCATCCTACACCGTTGAATTATCCAACTCCATCAGTTTTTAATACTCTCATCCGCACCGAATCACTACCCTAAATTTGGGTGTTTGGTATAATTAAAAATCCAACCAAAGTAAGTCAAAACCCAAGTACACATTTTGACTTTAATCTTATTTTATTTTAAATTTAAACTAATTTTAGATTAATTCAATTTGACTCCATCAATAAAGGCAATCAATGCCTAACCCCTTTAATTTTTATTAGTAAAAAAATGGGTAAATATAAACGTCATTATTACCTCATCAAATTTTAAATAATTTATTTCCATTTCGGAAAAATAATTAATGCCACTTTTTAAGCACTTCTACTTAATTTTTTTTTTAAAAATAAATAAAATAAAAATCCCAATAAAACATATAATTATTTTAATTCATATTAAATAGTGTGTAGGGTCTCGTACCTGGGAGGCAAGAATTTGGGCATCTTTATGAACAAAAAGTGTGAAATGGCTGGTTAGATTAAAACTTCCGGTCAGCCACTTTCCCGGCGGCACAATCAGCTGAGCGCCGCCATCCACCGCCAATGTGCTGAGATGTTCCATCGCTTCTCGGAACGCGTTTGTATTTGAAGTTACTCCGTCGCCGACGCCGCCGAAATCTGTCAGCACTGCCGTGTGTTTCCGGCAACTAATCGCCGGAAATTCCAAGTAGCTCGAAAACGGACACGGCTTTTTGCCATCAACGGAGCCCAAACTCACGAATGCCAATAAAATCACGGCTGAGACTCTCGCCGCGGTAATCTGCCGGAAAAAAAGAAATGATTCATTTTCTGTTTGTTTCTCAGGAAAATAAACGAGACTCTGTTTCTGATCGTTTCCCGAGAAAAAAAAAACAACTGTTCTTGAGAAAACAGAACCTATTGAATAAATTAAAGAAAAACCCACAAATTATTTTCAAAAACCCAAATGAAAAATCAAAGAAATTCAGAAGAACAAGCAAACCCCAATGATGAACTGAAAGAAAACAGAGAACAGAGGAAGAAAATTACTTGGGTTTTTGTGGGTTTGTGAGGAAGATCCATGGATGAAAGAGATTTTTGTGTTTATGGTTTTTTAGATTAGAACAGAGGATTTTATAGCAGAATTTTGGAATTAAATTTGTTTAAAAAAAAAAAACAGAAAAAAAAAAACGTTGAATTTACATAACAAAATAAGTAAACTGATCCGCCTAAGGGAATTATAACGTAGAAGGAAAGAACGGAATGGAAGGGATTTTTGCTTTTTATTCAATCATTTTATGATTATATTCCTTTGTTTTCCATAATATTTGTTTAATAAGTTTCCCCCTAACAAAAAAAAAAAAAAAAAAAAAAAAAAAAAAAAAAAAAAAAAAAAAAAAAAAAAAAAAAAAAAA